>NC_061119.1:135815888-135829459 GCF_002878395.1 Capsicum annuum | reverse complement strand
GCCTCAGGCCCAACCTACGGTGGCACATAGTTTTGGGGTAAGAAACCTTAGTAACTTACCCGCTCGGTGGTAAATACTACTCCCTTTAGATTATTTGCGATCATCTCATAAAAATCCACTTTTAGAAATAATCTCATAGTTCACCACGAACCCAATAATCAAATCTGTACTCTCATGTAGGAAAGTGGATTTCAAAGCTCAATGACCATTAGGTCAAAACATTTCTGAACAATCTCTGAATACTCAAATCATGGGTGCTTATAGCACAATAGTTCATAAAATTGCAAGTCTCAAGTAGGGTTTAATAACCCATGATTCAATCTCAAGTTAAAACTCATCAAAAGCATAATAGATAGCATATAGATTCATAACTCATGTAAAATTCTGGAAATTTCAGCAATTTATCTCAAAATCTCAACAAATTATATACTTCAATATCTCAAACATTTCAACTATTAACTTCTCAAGGATTAAAATCATGGGGTATAGACCCAACTGCAATTTTTCAAGAAAATATGTAAAAATCATACATTTAGACTCTCAATTCATGGGAAACATCAAACACTTGAAACCAATAACAATGAGTGAAAACCCCAATTCAATTTCATGTAAAATCTCATAAATTGCAGAAATATTGTAGTTTAAATAAGCCTTTTGGCACAAGGGTGAAAGGATTACCCTTGTTTAAAACCCTACATACCTTGAATTAGAAGCTTTGAATGAACTCTCTCTTTTGGGACTCTATTCGTACTCTTGAATAAGGGTTCTTGAAGCCCTTGACTTGGAAACCTTGAATCTTAACTCAATTAAGAAAATCTATGGTGGATTCTTGGGATTCTTGGAAGAAGTTTTGGATACTTAGGGTTTTTATTGAGAGAGAACTTGAGAAAAACTTCATAGAATTCTTGTAAATGACCTTGATTTGGTGTTTTCATGGTTTAAGATGCTTTGAAAAGTCCAAAGTACCCTTTTTAACTTCTATACGAAGCTAAAAAAAATTAAATTGGAAACCCAATTTTATGGGACACTGCGATGCGCCACTATCGCGATGGCTCACTGGAAATTGATAAATAGAAATCTGGGAGTCACCACGACGCAGAGCCATCACGTTGTCCCACTGCTTAGGACCTGGAACTTTAGTGCGATGTGTCACAATTGTGCTAGGCCACTGGAAATTGACTATTGAGAAATTGGGGTCCTCCGTGACGCTCCACTCTAGCGGAGTTCCATTAGAATTTGACAATTGTCAAATAGACCCTCTCCGCGATGCGCCAAGCACTAAAATAATGTTTTTTTATGACTAGGACTTAAATTAGCCATAACTTCTTACTCGGGTATCGAATTTCGGCGAATCTTATATCGATGAAAAATTTATCAAATTTCCCATGTGATAAAAAGTCAAAATTAGGTAAATTCTATATGGTTAATATGATACTCACTTAGGAAGTTACTTCTCAATCTTTTAAGGCTAGAATCACGCCTCACTTATCACGCCCTAAGGCTCATTTTATGAGAGAATTTTGCGGGGTCTTAAAGATACGTTTAGGTGATACATATCTTTTTAGCTTTTGCATGCAATGCATTGGGATAGTTTGTTAGCACAAATAACCTGTGGATTTATGAATTCATGGGGATCACAATCCTAGTGTTGGCCTCATATTTATCATAAATCTAATAAATAAAACTGATTACTATCCATATTTTGTTTTATAACACCCTCCTTTTTTTACTCACTTGTCAATTACTTTGAAAAATACATAAGCGGCTTTAGTCTTATTCTTTGTGAAATCGATCCTAACCTAGTTGAGTTCTATATTTAATGAAAGATTGTTTTATACTTTTGGAAGGTGTAATTTGGGCGACATCAATTGAGGCTATTCATGATTAGACCAGTCCTACATCTCTGACTAAGGTTCGTAGCTTTATTGGTTTTGTATATTACTATAGGAAATTCAATAAGGGTTTTGCTACTATTGTAGCACCAATTACTAGTTTGACTCGAAAGAAGTTTTCTTTTTAGTGGTACAGGGAGTGTGAGTCAATTTTTCTGAAGCTTAAGGGCTTACTCACTTAAGCTTCGATTTTGACTCTTTCAGTTAAGGGTCAGGGATTTATCATATATTGTGATACTTCTGGTGTTGGTCTCGGTTTTCTAATGCAGTAGGGTCAAGTTATTACTTATGCTTTGAGGCAGCTGAAGGTCCACAAACAAAACTACCCCACTCATGATTTAGTGTTGAAAATGGTAGTATTTACACTCAATATTTTGATGCACTACTTTATTATTTTATTAAGAGATTTATTTTAACCATCATATTCTTCAATACATTATAACCCAGTAGGAGCTTAATTTGGGACAACAACGCTAGATTTAGTTGCTGAAGGACTATAATATCTCTATTTTTCACCAACCAAGAAAGGCAAATATAGTAGCAGATTACTTGATCCAAAAGGCGGTGAGTATAGGTAGCTTGTCCTTTATTTTAGTTTTGAAGCAATAGTTGGCTTGGGGTTTAGTCCTTAGCCAACTTGATGATTCGACTTGACATTTTGGACTCTATGAGGATCCTTGCTAGTGTTAAGGTTAGGTTTTCCATATTTGAGAAAATTTGGGGTATCTAGTTTGAGGATTGTAAACTTTATAGCATCATGATTAGGTTCTTAGGGATGAGTCTAAGAGAGCTACCTTGGATTCAGAGGTTATTGTGAGATATGACGATCGCATCTGTGTTCTAAGGTGAGACTTAATTCTATCAATTTTGAGGTAGGCACATAGCTCTAGATATTTTGTTCACCCTGATACAGCTAGTATGTACAAATATTAAGGCAGCATTACTGGTGGTGTGGCATGAAAAGAGATGTAGCAAACTTTGTAGCTCGTTGCCCATATTGTCAGCAGGTAAAGACCAAGGATCAGAGACCTGTTGGCTTGATTCATAGATTACCTATTTTTTAGTAGAAGTGGGTGCAGATCACTATCGACTTCATTAGTGGTTCCCATGCACTTTTGGTGGTTCCGATGACATTTGGGTCAATATAGATTGGTTGACCAAATTGGAACATTTTCTCTGTATTCAAATGTCTTTCAATGCTGAGAGGTTTCCTCATATCTATGTTCATGTGATAGTTTGTATTTTAGTGCTGAGCAGTTTGCTTATATCTATGTTCATGGGTACTTGTATCTATGATTTCAGACAAAGGTTAATTGTTTACTTCTAGCTTACGGAGGACTTCTTAGCAATAATTGGGTACGCAGATTGACCTCAATACTGTTTTTCACCATCAGATCGATGGTCAGTCAGAGCAAACAATTTTTGTTCTTGAGGATATGCTCTGTTCATGTGATATGGACTTCGGAGGTTAGTGTGAGCAACACTTAGCCTTATCGGAGTTTGCTTATAATAGAAGCTACCATTCAATTCTTGAGATGGAGCCATTTGAGGATTTAGTGTTAGAAATGTTAGTATTTGCATTGACAATCAATTATATTTTAAAAATAATTTATGTTTTTAATTATTATGATTTATGATACTTTTTCTTCTATTTCAATTTAAGTGGCATGCATATAATTTCGAGAGTCAGTCAAATATTTTAATCTTTTAAAAATTTTATGTTGTTAATTATTGTGATTTATAGTATTTTTTATGTATTTTTTGAATTATATTTCAACTAAATATAAGAAATTCTGGAGAAGTAGAAGAATGAAATGGTCATTTTGCAAACTAACCCTAAGCTCCCCAAATAGAAATAAGTGAGACTTTGAAGAGCTTATTTATAATTTTTAAAAGTTGACCATAAGCTTCTCTCATTTTCTTTTTTTTATATGTCTTTCAAATATTTTAAATTTCTAATTATTATTATTTAAAGTACCTTTTATATTAGTTTTAAATAATTATTCCAATTAATGCAACACCGCAAAAATTTTGAGAACAAGTCAATTTTTATCATGTATTTTAAATATTTTAAAATTAATTATCGTAATGTATAGTATTTTTTTGTGTAAATTTTAAATAAATATAAATGATTCTAGAAAAATCCTCTAATAATAATAAGTGGGACTTTAAGGAGCTTAATTGTCATTTTTCAAAAATGACCCTAAGCTCCTCTCTCATTCACCCTTATTATACAGAGATCATGTCTGATTTTTGATTGATGGAAATTGGCGGAATCTAGAGTATGATGATGAATACATGCACCATGTACTTAAAATAATTAATATTGCTTTTGCCTTCCCAGATACAAAGTAGTAATTGTTTTACAAGTCTTTTTGATTCTTGTGTTTTATTTATACCAAATCATGTTGAAAACGAATAATGGTTCCAAAAGCTTGGAAATAATTTATATTTACCCTCCTCCCGCTTATTGAATCTCAATTACCCTTTAACATTATGTTTTATATATAAAAAATGCTCCTCCTTGCATCTTGCATTTTGTTAGTTAAGGTTGAGGTCTTGCAAATAGTATTCAGTATTAACTAGTATGCGCTAATAGTGTATGTTTATTTTATGTTGTCACATAATTTTAAGAACTAAAATAGGGAAATTTCTTTATCTCTCAGCTCTTTTTTTCTTTTTATTTTAATTTAACTTCTCAAATATTATTTTTATATTCTCCTCCTGATTTCTATACACTGATCTCAATCTTTCATTTCTTTTTATCCCCCCCCCCCCCCACCCTTCTTATTCACAGTTCTAAATTTATATCTCAGATAAAATGAACTAATGAGAAAAACATAGTCTTTTGGTTTAAATCTTAAGTAATGAAAGCATTTATCCACAACAGGGAACTTAATAAGTGAAAAATATTTTTTGTGTAAAATTTGATGTATTAGTATATCACTTTGAAAATTAAATCAACCTTATGTTATACATCTGTAAATTTGACATAGAAAAAGATAATGAGTAAAAATTTATCTTATTCATATAGATTATAGAATATGTTGTTGATTGCCTCAAATTACTTCAATAAATTCAATGATCTTGAAGGAATGATGATTAAGGAAGGCTAATGAAGATGACTTTAAAAGACGTAACATCTTTTTTTATATTTGGTAGGATGGGTCTTAACGTTAGAATAAACTCTGATAGGATAAATTCAGAGTCCAAGTTAAATTATTACTAATTTCTTTATTTGTAATCAACTATTAAAAGGAATATAATTGATTTTTTTTTAAGTTTAGCCTTTAAAATTATCTAACAGTGTAAAATAAGTATACATTATTAGTGTAAATTAGTTAATCTCATGAGAAATTAAGCCTCTTCAACAATTAATTTGATTTAGTACACTTAATAGAGCAATTCTTTTATTATAAAGTGTCACGATCTCCATAACTAGAGCGTCAATATGGATCAAACCTGTTGGGTTGGCTCGACCTAATCTGTACGATAGGATTGAACTAAGTTTTTTTCAACTCATTCAAAAATAGGATTTTTTTTTTTATCTCGGCTCGAATAAGCCTGCTGACCTCTATGGTTTAAAAAAAATAGATTGAGTCGGCCCATAAATCAAATAAAGAATAATTAAATATAAAAATAAAATAGAGTATTAAAAACCATAACAACCATGAATTCATATTCTTCCCGATTCCTCCCGCAAATTAAAACTTTTTTAAAAAAAAACTTTGATTTTAAATTCTATAAACCATATATTTTATCTATAGGTTTTAGATACTTATATTTATATTATATTCACAAACACTTCTTCTCGTGTAGGATTTGATTCTTTAAGAAAAATTGATATAAACAGTCACTTTAAAAAATAATACTCCTTCTGTTTTATTTTATGAGTCGTCATTTGATTGGACGCAAAATTTAAAAAATAAATAGTAATTTTATAAAGTTTACAAAATAGTCCCTCTTAAAGTCAGGTTTATCTTTTAGTTGTTTTTTTTATTAAGTGAAACTCAATAAGGATAAGATGAGAATGATGTCATTAAATAGTTGTCAAATAAGAAAATATAATTTCTTATTGGGATGGATCATAAAGAAAATGACAACACATAAAATGAGTCGGAGAAAAAAGTTGTTAGGATATACGATTGATCATGTGGTTTATGTTATAGTATTATATTTTCATCCCATGTAAAGACAATTTATTATATTAATAAAATATTTATTTGAATAGATCATTGTGTTAACATGTGTTTCCTCTACTTATATAGTATACAAAATTTTGTGCAAGAGTATTTTAACTCATGCACGAAAGATTAAAATTCTCGATTCTTATAAGTTATAAATTAATATTCATGATCAAAGATATGGTAGAACATACATCTTGATGATTATAGCACAAGATTAAATATAATTTGATCTTAAACATGAAAATGATAATATTCTAATTTCTTGTGCTAGTACATTTCGTATGTATTGAACGGACCAATTAGAGATGTTCATTTATGTTCTGAATATTAATAAACAACTTCTCTAGTCATTACATGTACTTATAGTCTAATCTTGATTTAATTATTATGATATATGTTAAGTTTAATTTATTATTTTAATATATTAAAAGACGAGACTCTTATGAATTAATATATTCCTAATAGATTGGATGATCACAAATTACTTAGTGAAATAATAATTAGTTGATAGAATCATATCTCGGACTTGAGATATAATAAGTTTTCACGTGAAAACCCTGAAGGTGGATTTTATATCCGTCATGTGAAATAGGTTGAGCATTATAAATAAAAAATTAAATTAATCAATGAGTAAATTTTTCAAAGAATTTAATTTAATGGATTGATGTTGGTAATTCTAACATGGGGAGTTAAATAAGATGTAATGGTAGATTTCAAAATTAAATCGAGGAGATTACAACTTTTTAGTGGAATAATTTGTATTTTATTATGCTATAATAATTCATATATTCATTACCGAATTAATATCTTAATTAGAAGTGTTGGATAATAAATTTGTGATTTCTACTATGCATGATTAACTAATCAAATTTGAAAAAGAAAAGGAGTTAGAAGAGGTAGTATTATTTTATTCACTAGTCTTCTATAAATAAAGAATAAAAGGAGTAATTTAAAAAATCAGTCTTGGCATTACGACAAAATTAAAGGGCCAAAAACATTTTTGACATTAAGATGAAATTGGGATAAAACATTTTTGACATTAAGGCTGTAATAAAGGGCCAAAAACTCTTTTCCCCTTTCCCTTCCCTTGTTAGTTGAATTGAGAATAAATAGAGGATTTTTTTTCTTGAGAAAACATATGTTTTTTTCAAATCTCAAAAATCCTTCTTCAATTCAAAAACCACTTGCCCACACAAACGTTAAATAATAAGCCTAATCAGGAAGTAGTAGAAGGCAACAGACTTGGTAAGCAAGTTGTTGAATGGTTTGTTTGAAGGCTTCGAAAGATAAGTGTTTTCTCAATTTTATTTGTTAATTTATGTTATCTGGATTATATGTAAGTTGTTGATCCTTGTTAATTGCTTTCATTATGTATGTTCTAACAATTGGTATCAATAATTTTCTTACATATGTTAGATAACGTAAAAGAAATTACATGATTTTCTTTACATGTTTCAATAATTACTGTATAAATCATGTTGTTGATAGCTGATTTTCTTGTTATGGATGATATTAATGCTTTCTGGAATCTAAGTTTATCATCTAGAAAATAGAAAATGAATTTTGCATGTTTTACTTAATTTTGGCAAAATTGTTTTTCTTAATTAAGGGTAAAGTTATAACGAGTTTTGACTAAACCCAATCATAGTCGCTACTCCATGCTCTAACGAGCAGTATGGTGGCGGCGAAAATTGTTTGGACAGTTCGTTCCACCCTTACAAGTGATTTTACCCCTAAATGCCTAAATATATTTTTTGAATTGAGGAAAAAACTGTAAAGTTTTTTAAATTGGCCAACTACCTTCGTTACTTATATAGCATAACAAGTAGTGTAGTGGTAAGGCCAAGCAGTGCGGGAAGTCCTACTGACCCTCATAAATATCCTAATCAATAATTGTCTATTTGATTGGTTTTGAAGTTTTTCAATTTTTGATGAACTTCGAATGACCTGAAATTTGGTAGGTTCATTGGAAAAGACCCACTAAGCAAAACTCACAGATATGCTGTGACCTAGGCCCTTTCCGGCCATTTAGGATCATTTTGATGGGTTTTTGGACAATTTTGTATTTTCTGAAAAAAATATTTTTTGCAAACTAGTGATTATATGGTTTATTCCTTATGATTTTCAGTGGTTAATTACAGATACTATGAGTTTACATGTTGACATAAGTCATCTTCCTCATCAAATAAACTTGTATAGTATTGTACTGTATTTTTAGTCTCTTATTTTTTACGACTTGTATTAACTTTTCAACTAAGTTACATATTAGTTCAATGGTAAAGAGACTTATGAAAGTTTTGAGGTAACTGAAGGTCCAAGAACAAAACTACCCCATTTATGATTTAGTGTTGGAAATGGTAGTATTTGCACTCAAGATTTGAGGCACTACTTTATTATTTTATTAAGAGATTTATTTTGACCATCATAGTCTTCAATACATTATAACCCAGTAGGAGCTTAATTTGAGACAACAATGTTGGATTTAGTTGCTGAAGGACTATAATATCTCTATTCTTCACCAACTAAGAAAGGCAAATATGGTAGCGGATTCCTTGATCCAAAAGGTGGTGAGTATAGGTAGCTTATCCTTTATTTCAGTTTTGAAGCAGTCGTTGGCTTGGGTTTTAATCCTTAGCCAACTTGATGGTTCAACTTGACATTTTGGACTCCATGAGAATCCTTGCTAGTGTTAAGGCTAGGTTTACCTTGTTTGAGAAAATTAGGAGTATCTAGTTTGAGGATTGTAAAATTTATGGCATTCGTGATTAGGTTCTTAGGGATGAGTCCAAGAGGGCTACCTTGGATTCAGAGGCTATTATTAGATATGACGATCGCATCTGTGTTCTAAGGCGATACTTAATTCTATCAATTTTGAGGTAGGCTCATAGCTCTAGATATTTTATTCACCCTGATACAGCTAGTATGTACAAAAATTGAGGCAGCATTACTGGTGGTGTGGCATGAAGAGAGATATAGCAGACTTTGTAGCTCGTTGCCTATGTTGTCAACAGGTAAAGACCAGGCATCTGAGACCTGGTGTCTTGATTCAAAAATTACCTATTTTTTAGTAAAAGTGGGTGTGAATCACTATCGACTTCATTAGTGGTTTCCTCGCACTTTTGGTGGTTCTGATGACATTTGGGTCAATATAGATTGGTTGACCAAATAGGCACATTTTCTCTGTATGCAAATACCTTTCAATGCTGAGAGGTTTCCTCGTATCTATGTTTATGTGATAGTTTGTCTTTCAATGCTGAGCTGTTTGTTTGTATCTATATTCATGGGTACTTGTATTTATTATTTCAGACAGAAGTTCATTGTTTACTTCTAGCTTACAGAGCACTTCTCAGCAAAAATTGGGTACGCAGGTTGACCTCAATACTATTTTTCACCATCAGATTGATGGCCAATCAGAGCAAACAATTTTTGTTCTTTAGGATATGCTCCGTGCATATGATATGGACTTCGGAGGTTAGTGTAAGCAACACTTAGCCTTTTCGGAGTTTGCTTATAATAGAAGCTACTATTTAATTATTGAGATGGAGCCATTTGATAAATTATTCGACAGGCGTTGTCAATATTTGATAGGTTGGTTTGTGATATTTGAGGTTGGCCTCATGGTTCTAACTTACTTTGTGAGTCATTATATAGGATCTGGGTTATTCATGATAGGCTAAGGACAACTATGAGTAGGCATAACTCTATTATATTGATCGTATACTTCGTGACCTTAAAGTTTGGGGTTGGTGACCAGATTTTCCTTTGATTATCACCCATGAAGGGCGTACTGAGGTTCGGAAGATAGGGTAAACTCAGCCCCGGGAATATTAGGCCATTGACGTGCTTCGGATAGTTGTAGAGGTAGCTTATGAGTTGGATTTGTCCCTAGATTTTGTAGTTGGTCACCTAATTTTTCAAGTCTTTATGTTGCGACATTATATTTTTTATGAGTCTCACGTACTTCTGTAGGACTCAAATTAATTAGATGAGAGGTTGACCTTTCTAGAGGAGTCAGTCCTCATACTGGCCAGGGATGCCAAGCAATTATGCTCTAGAGAGATTCTATTGGTAAAGGTTTAGTAGGGACACTACCTACTTGATGAGCTGGGAGATCGAGAGTGAGATGTGGGCTCAGTATCCCCACATGTTTGAGTCGTCATGTACACCTTGATCCTTTACTTTTGTGGACAAAAGTTCTTTTAATAGTGGACATTGTAATGATCCTCCATGTCATTTTCTGCTTTTTTTTGCACTATTTCAATGTTTAAAGCTTATCTATAGCTGCCCCAAGTCATTTACAATTTGTTGGAGCTGATAGTTCGATTATCAGATAGTTCATTTGGTTTTTTAGAGCTAATTTCCTATTTTTAATGTCTTCATTATTCAAAGTTGAGTATTGGTCCTAAACTCCAAGAAAATTGCCTCATATATCAACTTTGATAGTTTTTTTAGATCCAAAAATCAATTTTAGGCTACAGAGACCCTTTGTTTGGGTTTCGAGGCTTTCGAACTTATTTTGCACTATTTGGTGGATTTTGGCTAAATACCCATTGATTGTGGAATCCACATTTCGTTAAAACGACTCAAGGATGGAAAATTTGATAGTAGCATAGTTTGTTTATGTTCATAAGATTTCAAATGAATCCCGAGGGTCCTACCGGAGATTGTGTACTTAGTCGAATCAACTAGTGCATGCAAAAATGTCCTTCGCATTTATGAAGGATTAGGAAATATCCTTTTGCAATTGTGATACCTTGTCCAAGTTTACAAAAACCAAGATTATTGGCCATCACGTTCATGGGATCGTCTCTGCATTCGCGAAGGGTAAGTCAGGTCATGCATCACATTCCCAATAGGGTCCCCACGATTGTGAAGAAAGGACCCCTGGCAGTATTAAATATTGTAGAACCCAATTTTCCCTAATTTATTTCAAGTTTAAAGTCCATAAAACCCTAGGAGGCATACAGAATTGTGATCATAGGGAGTTCGTTTTTCAATTGTAGCCAATATCTTATTACGAGTAATTTTGACAACTTCATGAGAAAAGGAGTCATTTACCTTTTACAATTAAAAACTTTAATAGATCCACATACACCTTGGTTGACACGAGTATGTAAGTCATGTTATGTTGTTCAATAACAATCCTTCCATTTTCTATTTTTATTTGTAGAAAACTAGTGAGCTAGAGAATTTGTTGGGGCCATTTTCTCATAAAATATTTTCATAAGTTTCCTCTAATTTCTTCTGATTTAAACTTAAATCCCTAAATTCTTTTTATGCTGATTTAAGGGAGTATTTGTGCTCGAATTTCACCTTTTTTTAGGGTAAATAATCTTTGAACTAAGAAGAATGTTTTGACGGTTTCAAAGTTGTGATTCTGCAAGCGAACCCCCATGGGATTTTTAGCTTGATTTTGGGCCCAAAGTTTTTATATGCAATATGGGTATTTTTATTCTCATATTAATGTGTAGATCATGATTATGATAATGTGGCATCGTGAGAAGGCTTCTCGAAAGGAAAAAGCTCTTATTTAGTGAATTTTCTTGGACTTCATCGGCATCTAAGTAGACTAGGATTACTTTCCTCATAGATTGAGCTTTATTATGTCATAGTATAGTATTATGCTAGATTTGGATTGCAATTTACGGCTTGATTTCATGTTTAGTAGAATTTGAAATATTTAGCCGATTTCTTACAAAAATTATGAAACAAACCTTACCCGAGGCTCTCACCTCCCGTGGCTGTCAGGGTTGCGTCACACAACCCCAAGTCTTATAATAAATAAAATTAAAATAAATAAAAGAAGAGAGACATAAACTTACCTCCGAACCGATGCTGGTTCAAGGTCAACTAGCCTACTAAGGTCGGTTAACTCAACCACAATACTAGAAAGAAAATCTAGATCTAAGCACCTAGAAGAGAGGACTCTTTTCAGTACAATATAATCTAGAAAAGAATAAATAAGGGAGACTCTCCCCTTACAAAGTAAGAAAAAAATCAAAATAAAAATAAACCAATTCATAAAAGTTATAAACTAAAAAGAATAGTGCAGATGAAGATAATGATAAAAGATGAGATAAATGAAGTATATAGAAACATGTGCAAGAAAGTCCAACTCCATCTAGGGTGGTTCCTTGGTTCACTTCAATATCTTCCTTCTAAAAGTATTCATATCTATTTTGTCAAGTGTGAAACTTCATCTAGTCCTTGTCATAGGGTAGTTAGAGGATCATTTTTAGGAAGAATTAACTCATTCTCCTTTTTCTTGAGTTAGAATGTTGTATTAGGACTTATTTAACACCTTGAAGTAGAACTTGAAAGCCTTAGTTTAGTTTTAGATATAAATTGCCTTAGAATGGATCTTTGGGGTTAGTAGCAGGCCCCAGCGGTCCTCTTTAGGTCAAATATCCTAAATATCTTGTTGTAGACCTTGGATGCCTTCTTTCATCTTCTTACTTATATTATTGAACCTTAGGATGATTTATAAGTCTTTCAACTCTCGACTAGACTTTTGTACTCACTTTAATGATCGATTCGAGTCTGACACTTACTATTCATATGTGATACTAAATTTTTTATTTTGAGTCTGATATATACGATACTATAGGCCATTTGAGTCACGCATTTATTGTTTACTTATGATGTTAAGTATCTGATTTGAGTTCGGTGCTTATGGTAAGAAAAGGATTCATAGATATGGTTTCGATTGTTGGCTAATTAATATTTATTAGTACTGTCGATGGTTCTCACTTGATAGTATCCATCGTTCTTATGAGGGCTCGATTGGATTATCTTTCTCATTTTTGTGCCTCTTGGTCTTATGGGGGCCCAGTTTGGTTGTAGTTAGCATGTATTCCTTTGACTTTATTTACTTCGTTATTTATTATCTGTCTACTAGAGTATTATTTCAAGTTGCCCCTTTATCCCTGTCACACCCTTTTTTTATGAAAAAAGTTATTTTAAATTTGAAATGGGTTTTACTATTAAAGTGAGAAAAAATAAAAATTTATTTCAAAAAAGATTATTACAATCAAACTCACACTCACCACTTGGCATAAATGTAGAGTGTCAAGTTACCTTTGGAAATTATTTTTCAAAATAGTTGTTTGACTCTTTAAAACTAATCCACAAACAGAGATTTCAGTTAAGGAATTTTGTTGACCGAGGGGAAGGTGTTAGGCGCCCTTCAATCCCATGGTTCGACCACAGTTGCTTCGTAAACTATATTAGCTAGTATGACGCTATGAAATGAATAGACCAACAAAACACATGAAAAAAAACAAACCAAATAAAAATTCAAAACAAAATAATGTTCAGTCTGAATTATACAGTCCCAAAAATAGAAAAATATGGAAATATAAACCTTATTCTAAACTAGTCCTAGTCTAATCTCCACCCAACGTTCTGGGCGTTAACCACGCACCGTCTTCGAGTACATCTCCCTCGGGGCATTCCCCAGATAAAATAATACAGATAACCTCGGGTTATTCTG
>NC_061119.1:135793582-135812888 GCF_002878395.1 Capsicum annuum | reverse complement strand
TTTCATTACATCAAAAATAAAAATTATAAGTTATCAAGATAAATAAAATTACAAAAGTCCTATCTATGCTGCTTCTCTTGACTCTTGACTTGAGTCTTCGGTTCTTTCAAAAGTAACAGAAGATAGGATCTTCCTTGGGTTAAACATGAGAATAGATCCTTTGTCCATGCAAAATTTGATATTGGAGATGATAATAACAATTAACCATGTCCTTCAGATGGGACATCTGAACTTGAAAATCTTTACCCTATTCTTCAGGTGGGCTCCTGACTTGCAATTTTAAGTTCTTCACCCTATTCTCTAGGCAGGATCCTTACTATTTCTTTACATTGTTGGCTTTCAATTTGTTCATCCTATTCTTCAGGTGGACTCCTGACTTATAATTTTCTTCACCTTGTTGACTTTCAATTTTTTCAACTTTTTTCTTGACTTTCAATTTCTTCACCCTGTTCTCCAGGTAGGCTCCTGACTTGCTATTTCATCACCCTATTCTCTGGGGGGCACCCGGCTTTCAATTTTATCACCCTATTCTTTGGGCGGGCTCTCAACTTGCAATGCCATTACCCTATTCTCGGGATAGGTTTCTGACTTACAATTTTCTCACCCTATTCTCCAGGTGGATTCCTGATTTTTTATTTCTTTATCCTGTTCTCTGGGTGGGCTCCTGACTTTCTATTTCTTCACCTTGTTCTCCAGGCGGGCTCATGAAATCAACATCAAAACCATAATGAAAATTATCCTAAACAAAGATTATGATAAAAAAAGATTCCATTTTCCCAAAAAATAAAGTCTCATTTTCTAGGAAGATCCTAAAGTTAAGTTCCAAATAACATGAATTAAATTTTTCCCCAGTTTATCATCAGAAAACTTTTATGGGCATCAAACCCACTCAGAACTACTCATAAAATATTGTAATGCAAAGGTGAATCAAGACTCTGATTAATAAATGCATCTCTTGAGGATAAAATTAAATGGCCAAGACTAGGAAGTGTGTTTCCTTAGAATTAAAATAAGGAATTCCGGCTAGAAAGTAAATCTTCTAGAAATAAAGATTTAAGTTAGAAAGTATGTCACCTAACAAATGAAACTTGAAATACCTTGACAAAGAAGTGCGTCTTTTAAGGGTTAAGTGGAATGACTCGACTAGAAAGTGCATCTTCTAGGAGTCAAGGCTTAAGTTGGGAAGTGAACCACCTAACAAGCAAAACTTGAATTACCCAGACAAGGAAATATGTTTTCTAAGGGTCAAGTGGAATGACTCGACTAGAAAGTGCCTCTTCTAGGATCCAAGACTTAAGTTAGGAAGTGGTTATTTCGATAAAAGCAATGGTCAGCCTGCATTCCATCTCCGATAGTTAGTTTTCTCCAGATTTTCCTGATGCAGTTGTCATGGTAGATCAAGATGCAAAAAATCCTGCTAAGAAGACCAGGACTAAATGCAAAGTATTCAAGTCACCACCTAACAGAGTTTGCTTCTGGTTCACAAGCCAATGAGGTTGACACCACAGAAATTCGCATTTGATAATTTCTTAATATCTGATGATATGTCGAGGGGTGTTATTGAGGAGTTCAAGTAGTGGATTGAGGAAGGTCTATTAAAGTTATATGCAAAAAAAATAGGTCTTATCATTATTAAACTGAACATTTTATGTCAATTTGTGTATCCTATTATGATTATTTTCTTACTAACAAAATTTAACCTTTTGTAGAAAAATAAAGGACGACCACTATAGAGCTAAAGCAGCTACTCTTGGGATTTCAGAAATTTGATTTTTTCATTGCTCATACACGGTCAAAAAATTGATTTTACTTGATGTCTCAAACAAATGCATGTTGAAACGATAGGGTAATTTTTTTTTACATTTTAGTTAATAACTTTGTTATTTAAATACTTTGTTATTTAAATACATATACTTGATCTCTATTTAATTATATATACAAAGATTAGTTATGTTTTTTAACAAAGTCATGTAACAATGTGAGTTATGTATATGCATAATCAGTTATGTATACATCTGCCTGTTATGTATATGCATTACCAGTTATGTGTATATATGCCTGCCTGGTATGTATATGTCTGACTGTTGTTATGTATATGATTTTTAAATCATTTACTATTTATAAACAAGAATATATTGTATGTTTTTTATATATGTCTGCCTATTATTATGTATATGTCTGGCTATTGTTATGTATGTGCTTATGATAAAGCCATGTAACAATATTAGTTGTGTTTACACATCACAAGTTATTTATATGTCTGCCTGTTATGTATATGCACTATCATTTATGTATATATCTTCCATCCTGTTATGCATATGTATGTTTGTTGTTATGTATATGTTTTTAAAATCATTTTAATATGTATAAGCAAGTATATGTGTTCAAAGTTATAATCCTGAAGTAACGACTCTTTTTTATATTTTAAATTTTTAGCATATTGATGTGATCTTCTATCACTTGCGCAAGAAATCAAAAATAAGAAATGATCAAGAATATAGATTCACAACAACAAACTATTTTTTCAAAACATATATTAAGAAGACGTACTTTAGATATTATCCCGATGAATCAAATGTGGTACTTTCTATACAGCAAGATTATGCTCAGTCAGTTATTGTGACCCAGAATGAAGAGTCTATAACAAACACAATCAAGGATTTTTGCATTGCAGCTGGGTTACCATGGCACCTAGCGAATGAGGTGTACGTCCCTGTGAACTGCAATGAAAAATTTCACTAGGTATTAGTTGTTATTTCTCTCAAGGAAAGACGCATACGCGTCTATAACTCAATGTCCAAACTAACAAATATGGAACCATCGCCCGAGATTCACAAGTTGGCAGTGATATTGCTGACTTACTTGTCTGACAGTGATTTTTTTTTTAAGAACATCACATATAGACTGGGAAAATCTTGATGCATACAAGAATAAGATGAGCCAAAGGAAAAAGTTATTGAATCAACACCTATTCGAGGTTGAATATGAGCAAAACATTACGCAACAAAAATGTGATAGCTTGTAAGTAATCTTTTATATTTTTTATCAACTATTAGTAAAAATGTGTTATATAATTTAATGTGTTTCATTGTATGCATGACAGGGACTGTGGAGTGTTTGTTGCTGGCTATACAGAATACCTAAGCAAAGAAATTGATGTACCTTCTGTTTATTTTGAAGCAGAGTATCATCGTATGAGATACGCGTCACTCCTTCAAAATTATGGTCTTTAAAAAGTGAAGAAATATTATGTTAGTGACAATGACGATCCTCCAAGACCAAGGACAAAACATGTCCCCCTACCTGATGAAACTGAAATAGTTAGCATTGAGTAGTATTAAAGATACTTATGGTGAAGACTTTTTATTCGGATGGATTTGTTAGGAGTCGGAAATTTTAAACTAATTTAGGTGTTTTGTATGTACAAAGTTATTATACTCCCTCCATTTCAAAAAGAATGACCTACTTTCCTTTTTAGTCTGTTTCAAAAAGAATGACCCCTTTCCTTTTTTGGCAACTTTTTAATTTCAACTTTTCAAGTGGCATATTTAAGACCACAAGATTGAAAGACATTTTGGTACATTTGACATATCTTTAATTTAAGACCACAAGATTAAAAAGTCTCTTTATTTTCTTAATCTTTGTGTCAAGTCAAACTAGGTCATTCTTTTTTAAACAGAGGGAGTAACATATTTACATATGTTTTTGAATTATTGATTAAATTGTTTCTGCATGATATTATGTTTTGTGCAAATTAATTATTTATATAACGTACATATCATACGTAATTGTGTTATAAAAGATTGTATATGATAATCTTGTAATTTTTTATATATAACAGATTTATATATATAGTATTTTTCAAGCTAATACATATATATAAGTGTTATATAGGATGTATATATATTCATATATATAAACTTATGGCATGCGTTCATTCATACATATATTGTAATATGGCTAATTAGTCTAACTATTTTTTGACAAAAACAATATAATGTTGGTAAATCGGTTACACTATTTATATTGTATGTGTGTATGTGTCTAGAAATATACATAGAAATTATAGTTGTAGTTAATTACTTATTACTTATGTTGTAAGTATGTATATGTCCAACATATGCATAGAATTTATGTCTACATATACATAGAATTTATAAAAAAAAATGTTAGTTACTTATTGTTTATCATAATTACCGTATGTTTATCAACACATAACTATATACGTTAATGAATTATAAATTCATATACAATACACATCAGCAACCACAAATTTTATGTATATATGGATATAAGACTAAAATATAAAATCTTATATGCATAAGTAACTAGTAAAATATACATAAGTATTACAAGCTGATGTAGTGTATATAACAATATATATCTAATACTGCTTTGTATATGAATGTTAATACACAATGGATACGTACATAACAACATATCGGAGTTGGAAAAATACATAACAGATATGTATATAAATACATATTTACATCATTTTCACTGGTAAAATATGTAGATGTTACAGACATTTATTGCATATTGAAAAATGTATTAACGCAGCAGCCACATATACAATAAAATGAAAATAAAAATACATCAAACAAAGATGGTAAAGTGAAGAAAATTGATATTTATGTCAACGGAGAAACAACCAACTTAAATTATTCAAGAAATCACTACATGAAAGTAGAAAATGATAATTAAGTGGGTAATCATCAAAAGTAGAGGAAGACTATAAGTTAGTTCTCCTTTGGAAAAAAGTTACAAGAACGCCTATTGTGTCCCTCATGTTCGCATTGTCCACAACGATTTGTGCTTGATGAAAGAGTTTTGCTTGGTTTCTTCTTCCTCCCTTTCTTAGGTCTTTCTGGTAATCTTTTATATATCGGTGGTAGCACTCTTTCTCTTCTACACTGTTAGGAACATTCTAGTTCTTCATATCTGACATTAGAATAATTGAAAGTTCATAGGTCTTCATCAATGTGATTGACTTGTAGTAATCTGAGCAGCATGGCCCAAATTCTTTTACATGTTTAGACTTCAAGACGACAATAGCGTGAGGACAAGGTATCTGATCTATTTGGAACCTCCCACAACTGCACGAGCCACTTTTGAGGTCAATGATGTATCTTCTTAAAGATTCATAAACTGAGTAAATATAATTTGAGAAAGCCTTGACTTGAACAAAAAAAGATTCAAACAGACTAACATTTTAAAAATATCCTGGAATACAAAATCTTAATACATACAAAGTTAATAAAATACTACAACTAAATGCATAATAAAAAATTCAAAAAATTTAAAAATACTATCATCCAGGTAGCTTTTACACCGTTGAGAGATAAAATTTCTTCAAACCTCCAGTCCAAATTCGTGTTTGTATATGAAGCTATCTCAGTGTTTTTACAGTTTCAAGAACCAAACAAAATTTGTACCTCCTCTAAAAATCCTAATATTGGCAATTCCCAGACCTCCACCAAACACCCATTAATACATTCAGCAATATTCGAAGTCATCATCTGACCTCTGTTTACCGGTTAATGACACCCATTTCACGTTTCATAACTAACTTTTTGTAGGTAGTTTTCCACTCTAGGTTCGGATTTTTCAATATTTGCCAGTAGACAGTCAAAATAGTCTTTTCTATAAGCCTACGCCATTGAATAATACAGATCGCTAAGACTTACTTTGCTCTTACAAAAGTAACCGCAAATATTTTTTCAAAGATGCCAATGCAGGTAAGATGTGGGACATTTGGATATACAATACTTACAGCTTTGATAATACTTCCGTTCCTATCAGATACAACACACATGTTGTCACGTTATCCAAAAGCAGTTCTGAACTGGTTGAAAACCACGTCCATGAGTTGTCATTCTCGGTATCCACAATCCCATAAGCAAGTAGTAATATGCATCATATGTTATGTATCAACAATATTAATAAAGATCAACATAAAGATTTTTTAAAGTAAATTAGTATGGTTTGTTTACACAAAATCATGGTGTATAAACTAATCTGTTTTTTATATGACATACAAAATGTGTAAAATACTCATTTCTGTTTTTTAATGTTCACATAAAAATCTCTATATACAATTTCATTTACTATTAGTATATAAATAATATTACATATTCAAAAACATTAAATAGACATACCTGCACCATCCAGTATACTTACCGAGAGGAAAGTTTCTTTGTATGGTCCACTTAAATGCACACCATCAACAACTACAATGGGTCTGCAAAACTCAAAATCCCTTATCATTGGATGCAAGGCTATAAACAGATACATAAACCAATTATTCCATGACTTGTGCATTGCAATGTATGAATTAGGATACATATTATTTAACATATAAATGTATCTCGGCATCTTTTGATAACCATCAGCTAGACCACCCCCAAGCATCGCTATGGCACGCTCCTTTACATGCTACGCCTTCATATAATTTATATCAAAACCATATACAGTTTTTATTTCTTCAATGATGTCTCTAGGCGTGTGCTTTCTCTTATGATTAACTAATTTAGGAGCTGTGAATTCACATACAAAAGTAGTAGTTACCAAAATATTTTTCAGAATCCTATCACATAAACAGCACGTATTTCTGAGTTAAATCTCTGAATGATAAAAACATCAGTTTTTTTGTAACTAGATGCTTCCAACGTTCATTTACAATCCTCATTGTAATATCGGTGGACATAGCTGAAATAGACAAACTTAATATGATTAGTATTAATAACAATTTTTAAGTTTTTTCATATTTGTCTGTTAGATATCTGTTTTAAAAAAAATTATACATATACAAAATAACTTATTTACTAAACATGACAAAACAGCTTAGCATATATGTATTTTTTTATAAACAAATTATAAAAATAAAGAATACACTACATAATGTTTTACTACACATATACATAACACGGTGTATGTATATTACACATAATATAGAGTTTATTCATATGTATATGTGTAACGCTCTAAGTCTACACCCTGAACGTCACACGGTGCTTACAACCCCAAAGGATCATAAACTAACCCATGACTGGTACCTACTGTGAACACTGAATAATAATACTGAAAACATATGCGGAAGTTAGGCTGAAAGTGTCATAAGGTTCATAAACTAAAAACAAATACTGAATACTGATAATAATACTAAAAATACTGAACATCTGTCTGAAGTAATCTTAGTTCAAAAGCCTCTAACTGCCTGAATATGGGGTTGATGGGACAAGTCCCCAACTAACCCCAACTACTGAACATACTAAATGTGCTGAAATAAAATAATGTCCTCGATAGATGAGGAATCACTACTGAATCTATCTCTAATATCCTGAGATGCTAAGTACGGTCAGGACCCTGAGCTTCCGAACCTATGATATGAGACATCATAGTACAAAAGACAGAGTATGCGTCAGTATGTAGAATATATTAGTATACTAAGTGAGGTAAGGCTGATATACATGGGTTCATATGCATGAGATGATAACTAACTGGATGAACATCATGAAGTAACTAGATAAGTGTACATGCAAAACAGTAAATGTTGAACGTACTGAACATGTAATACTGCGCATGTAGATAGACATCATGTATCTAATATTATATTAAAACTGAGTACTGGATTCTGATGGATAAGTAACTGATAACTAATAGTCATGGTTTTGTAGTACTGGCTGAGTTCTTTACTGAATACTGAGACTGAAACTATAACTATGGGAGTGTTCATCTAACTGACATACCCCGATATAGACTGAGTTAGGATCCAACCCGTGACCCCAGTTAGTAGGGTGTTAGCACCTTTCCATGGGATACTATTATCTATTTCTCAAAATTATCTATTTTTTCATTTCCCCTTTTTTTTAATTCATTTGTCTCAACCTATAATTTTCTTTTATTTTTTGAATTTATCAGTTCTTAGTTTGTTATTTTTCATTGTTCTCAAACATTATTTTCATTTTCTTCTTCTTATTTTTGTTTTTCTCAGTCTTTATTTTTTTTTTTTATTCTTCTCTTTTTTCTTAACCTTTATTTTTTCTTCTTTTTTTCTTTTTTCTCAATCTTCTTTTTCTTTTCTATATTTTTTTCTTATCTTTTTTTTCTCAACCTCTATTATACTTTGATAATAAATAGAAAGTTAGATAATCCGGAAAGGAATCTTTTTTCTTTGACATCAAAGTAAATCTAAGGGCATAACTTATTGTTTGAAAGTCCTTTGAAATAAGTCTTGTCTCTAAGGCAAAAGTTATAGAATATCTCACAAATTAGACATAATGTGGTTGTGTCAAGTCTTGCTCGTGGCGTATAACTTTTTCTTTAAAAATCCTTGAGTTATGTTTCGCGGGCTAAGTCTTGCCTCTAAGACAAAAACTATAGAACATCTCATTAATCTAGACACAATGTGATAGTGTCAATTCTTTCCTATAGGGCATAACATAATTTTTGAAAGTCTCTAGACTAAGTCGTGCTTATAAGTAAAAAGTTATAGAACATCTCATAAATCAAGACATAATATGATAGTGTCAACTCTTACCCATGGGGCATATCTTGTTGTTTGAATGTCCTTGATTTATAAAACATCTCATAAATTAAGACACAATGTGATTGTGACAACTCTTTCACGTGGGGCATAACTTGTTGTTTAAAAGTCCTTTGGCTAAATCTTACCTTTAAGACAAGAGTTATAGAGTATCTCATAAATCAAAACATAATGTAGTAGTCTCAACTCTTATCCATAAGGCATAATTTATTGTTTGATAGTTTTTGGGTAAAGTCTTATCTCTGAGACAAGAGTTATAAAATGTCTCATAAATTAAAATACAATGTAGTAGTGTCAACTCTTTCCCATGGGGCTTACCTTATTGCTTGAAAGTCCTCGATCTAAATCTTGCCTCTAAGGGAAAAGTTATAGAGCATCTCATAAATCAATACACTATGATAGTGTCAAATCTTACCCATGAGATATAACTTGTTGTTTGATGGTCTTTGGGCTATAGGCAAAAGTTGTAGAGCATTTCATAAGTAAAAAATACAATTTAGTAGTTTTGACTCTTGCCCAATGTAAGTAATTTGTTGTTTGAAAATTCTTGGGATAAGTCTTGCCTCTAGGGCAAGAGTTGTAGAATTTCTCATAAATCAAGACATAACGTGGTAGTATCAACTCTTGCCCCTGGGACATATTTGTTGTTTGAGAGTCTTTGAGATAAGCTTGCCCCTATAGTAAGAGTTGTAGAACATATCATAAATCAAAACACAATGTGATTGTGTCAACTCTTGCTCATGAAACGTAACTTGTTGTTTGAAAGTTCTAAATCTTGCTCTAAGGCAAGATTTATAGAACATATCATAAATCAAAATGCAATGTGATAGTATCAACTCTTGTTCATGAGGCGTAACTTGTTGTTTGGAAGGAATCAAAGAAAAAAAAAGAAGAAAGATAATTAAAGTTGTCAAAAAAGAAAAAAATGAAGAGAAATATTTAAAAAGAAAAAGAAAAATCAAAGAAAAAATATGGAAGTTAAGAGGATAAAAAGAAAACAGTAAAAGTTGAACGAAAAAAAGGGGGGACAAAATAAAAATAAAGATTGAGAAAAATTAAAATTAAAAAAAATTAAAAAGAAGACAAAAAAAATTAAAATAGAAGTTGAGAGAAAAAAAAAAAAAAAAAAAAGTAAGAATAAAAAAAAAAAAAGAAAAAAAAAAGAAAAATCAAAGTAAAATGAAAAAGAAAACAATTAAAAAAATAGAAGTTAGAGGAGAAAATGGAAAAAAACTAAGGATTGAGAAAAACTAAAAAAAATAAAAATAAAAAAAAAGTAAAATAAAAAAGAGGAAAAAAAGAAGTTGAAAGATAAATAAATATAAAGTTATTTAGAAATATTTGAGATATAAAAGAATAAATAAATAAATAATTATTCTATAATATAAAAAGTGTTATAAATATAACTTACCATATATAATGAATGTCTACTTTACCATACATAGTGAATGTCTACTTTACCATTTATAGTGAATATTTATTTATGGAAAAGTTAAAAATCTCAAGGTTAGTTTTCCCTTTCCCTTCATTGTAATGGAACCCATCAAAAAACCTCTCAAGAGAAATAATAATCACTCTCTCTTCTCTCTCCATTCTTTTTGTTCTTTATTTTATATTTCATAACACTTTATCAGCACGACTCTAATCATGTATCATATCATCTGCAAATTTGTACCGCGTCTAAAAAGATTTGGTACCAATCGCATCTTTAGTAATAATGCAGCTATTGGTGACTAACCATATAGTTTGCTCCCTGGTACGTCACATGCTGTCAACTTTATTACTTCTTTTGGTAAGAAAACTTGCTATCAGATCTGTTTTATTTAGTTTTGCAGTTTAAATGGTTCACTTACAAATTGTGAAATAATTTACATCAACAAGAATAAAATCGTGTTGACTTAATCACCAAAGTAATTGACGAATGTTTGCTTTCTACACAAGGTTTGAGTTTGGAAAAAAAAGTTGTTGTATCGTGCTGTGATTGATCCATGATATTATGATTTTAGTTTTATGAATATAACGTTGGGAAGATTTCATACATATTGCCAATGCCAAATAAATTCAAGGTTTCTTGAAGTTGTATATATTCTTAAATTATTGTTAATAATTTTAATTATATCTTCTTCAATTGTAAGAAGATATTGCAATTTAGTTTTTCTTTGTAGAGTATGTAGTTATTTTGGTACTTGTATTACTTGTATAGTATACTGTAACGCCCCGAATCTGGTATTCAAAATGCTACACGGTGCTCATGACCCCGAAGGACTACAAGCTAACCCATGACTAATATCTATACCTGTATACTGCATAATATATTGTATGATTATGAAAATATAAACTGAAAGGCCATAAGGTTCAAGACTGTAACATAACTGATAAAGATATAACATCTGAATAGGGTATGAAATACCCAAAATAAAACTAAAATAACATGATAGTTTGAACATGATAGTCTGAAAAGTCTCTAACTGACTGAACTGTCTGAATGAGGAGTTGATGGGACATGTCCCCAACTAACTCCAACTAATAAAATACTTAATGAGATAATAAATAAATGATCATGTCCTCGAGAGATGAGAACTCACTTCTAACTCTGACTGCTGAGACTGGAATGTTACTGATGCTCTGGAGCTCGTGCTTCTGAACCTATGGTATAAGATATCATACCGCAAATGTGTCAGTACTTTGAATGTACTGGTATGCATGTGAGGTAGGTTGAATACATGGGGTTCATATGCACGAACAATACTAGCTAACTGACTAATATGAATGAGAGAATACAAGCATGAATACATAGTAACTATATCTGAGATCGTGATAACATGAATTTACTGATAACTAACATGACTGATAACTGAGTTCTGATGGCTGATATAACTGATAACATGAGTGACTGTATCTGACAGTCCTGAATCTGATGGAACTAGCTGAGTTTCATACTATTCTGAGTTGGCTGTATCTGACAGTCCTGAATTCTGTAGAACTATCTGAGTTCTAATACTGAGACTGATCGACTGTATCTGACAGTCCTGATTCTGTAACTGAAACTGTGGGAAGTAGTTATTTAACCGACATGCCCCAAATAACGCATTATAACTGAGTTGGGGTTCAATTTGTAACCCCAATTGGAAGGGTGTCAATACCGCGCCACCGGTAAGGACAAGTTGTAAGTAACCTTCATCTGACAGTGTCCCCAAAAGAGAAAGGTGCGCTCCTCATCTAACAGTGCTTATCCACATCATCAACCCTCATCTGACAGTGTTGATGTCTTAACCTATGCTGGCTACATAGTTCTGGAATGCAAGGATGACTTCTAAGAATCACACCCTCATCTGATAGTATGTGTTCCCATCCTTGGGTTCACTCGGTGCTAATTCCTACTCTCATCTGAATAGACACTGATCATGGATTACTGAACTAAACTGGACTGAATTAACTGAGTTTCGTTGACTGACAGAATAGTACTGAGATTACTGTATTACTGAGATTTTCTGAGTCACATAACTGACTGAGTTTTATAGATCATGGCTTGACTGAGGATATCAGGAAAACATGACACGGACTCTAGGTATACAGCTATATGTTTCGGGTACAAGTATCCCCATGACTTGATGGAAGGAAACTGACAAGGCATGATATTCTTGAATACATGACTAACATCAACAATCCATAATGCAATAATTGAAGATATTTCATGGGCATTTGATTATCATAGCTTGGTACGTGAATAAGATAGCATGTATACGTAGCATAATTTCATATGGCTAACTTATGAGCAATCCGACAAATAATTTCAATACATAAGAATAGCGTGGAAGTCATTTTGGATCACAATTAAGCTATAGTACATGATTTCTATCCTCCTAGGTATTTTTATCAAACGCCTTGCATGCACCCTTAGGACATAGGCCTAATCATCAAATTGACACATTATAAATAATTCAATTTATGGATTTCACTTACTTACTAATGTAATTTCTTGAAAAACACATAAATATTCCAACTTGGGAATCATATAACAAGATAAACATAGTTACAACCAACCCACAACATAAATATCATGATTCATAATTTAAAATAGGGTTTTTGAGCTTTATGGATGAAAGGAATCCATAAATCAACACAACGCATACCTTAGTTCTTGATTTAGCGAAGATTGACGGAGAGACTTTCTTGAAATTGAATCCTCAATTGAAATCCTAGCTTGTTCTTGAGAGAAAATTGAGAAAAACTAGTATATTTTGAGTTCAAATAGCTGAATCTCGTGTTAAAGAGCTTAAATAGGGGTGAAAAATTGACTCTTTTAACCTTGGACGCATCTTTTAATTTTAGTAAAATTTTCCTAAATTGGACCCCTGGCGCGACGCGGCGCTATCGCGTCGTGTCACTGGAATTTGACAATTGAGAAATTCAGGGATGGCACAACGCGAAGCCATCACGTTGCCACTTCATTTGCGACCTGGAAGTTTGGCGCGATGCTCCACTATCACGGACCCCTACTAGAATTTGACAATTGTCATTTTCTCCTGTGGCGCGGCGTGCCATTGATTAATATGCCATTGTTTTACGGTGGGAACTTGAAATAGTCATAACTTCTTACCCTGTTATCGGATTTAAGCGAATTTTATATCGATGGAAAGCTTATTGAATTTCCCACATGAAAAAAGTAAAAATCTTAAAAATTCCTCATGGAATAAACATCATTCAATTTAGAAGCTAATACTTGACATTCTTAAGACAAAATTAGTTAGGAAACTTTGGGATATTACAATAACAGATTTTAGCATATACTTATAATATCATATATGTTAGTATTTAATCATATCATAATGATAAAATATTGGTTTCAAGTCTCATCGATTTATGCCTAAGATTCCTTTATGCAGATAAGACGTTGAGTTTGAATCTCAATACAACATATTAATGATATTATGATGGCTAAGGTAAAATAAAGGGTGTTTTGGTGAAAAATCAGAAAACATATCCCATTGATATGCTCTATTCCATGAAGTGAATATGGTAGCAATATATGATGAATCTGAAAGTTGACAACTTGCTCCATGAATCTGAAAGTTGACAACTTTCTCTATTCTTTAAAGAAATGTGGCAGCAGTGCATAATATGTCTGGAAGAAGACAAGTAATTAAATGCACGTATATAAGCATTGAGGGACAATATGATAATTATTATCAAAAGTGATTATATTTTCACACGCTTATTATGATTATAAGATATGTTAGAGAAAAATTCTTGATATTATATGTATGCCTCGATTTGCTCCTGAAGTAGCAATATCATGAAAGAGGTTATAATGCAAATGTGCACTTAATTATGATGCTACACAATACACCTCCGAAAGAGGAAGATAATTGAGAAGAGTTATTTTAAAATCTACTTCTAAAGTAGTAAATCTTAAATTTATTCATGTAATAGTAAATTTAAAATTTACTAAAGAAAAAAAATGCATGTCATGGTAAACGTGTGTTTACTACTATAAATGAGTTCATTAGTTGATATGAACGATTTTAACATTTCGAAGATGTGTATATTGAGTATTAGACATGTATTGAAGAACTAGAAGATTCTACAAGAATTGTTTATGTTGGTTGTTCTCATGATAAGTTGGTTGGACCAACTAATGTTGGGATTTGATCCCTCAAAATCTAAAAAATATAAAAGGTGGATATGAGTCCGTTCACCTATCATGTGATATGTTGAAAAGATGCATCAAGAAGATAATCACTTGTACATTTATTGTCAAGCTACAGTTTGACATTCATAAAGTTGCTTGCTCAATAAAATTGAGTTAAGAACATAATTTTCAGATTGTGTAATCAAGACAATTCATCTTGATAATGCTAATTAATTGGTGTTAATTGTCTTTGATAAATAGTTGAATCATTGCTTATGAGAACAAAGTCACCTGTGTTGGTCTGAAGTATAATATATTGTATACAATAACACTTATTTGCATTAGACAAAAAATTATGATTAATACTTCCCTCTCAATTGGTTCAAGGTCACGAAGTAATTATTCCATCTAATAGTTTTGATGTGTGGTATTTGATAAATGACTATACCATAATGCATAAAGATGGATTCCTCAAAGAAGATGGTGGATGTATGTTAGTTTTCCTAACATATGGGGTAGATCATAAGCAGCTATAAAATATGTTAGGAATTATCATCAGATCTTCATTCAAAATATAATTCAAGTCAAATGTCAAAAGCATATCATATTTAAGCTTCAAGTGCTCGTACTATGTCCCTGAAGGACAAGGTTTATGCATACGTGAAGCGTGATAGACCAATTGGTTTTAAATAAAATAATTCTTAAAAAGGATACGGAGCAAATAAGAAGAAGAAGAAGAATCCAATGTGTTCTTAAAGAGCCTACAACATAACAGTTCATGAAACTTTATGAGAGGTTTGGGTACCTAAAAATAATGAAGTGACGAGATCTCAAAATGTTATGTCGCATTGTGAACTGATATGAAATAATATATCATCAATATCTTTGATACTATATTGGCTTAATATTGTAAAAGATTACAAGGATCTAAATTCTACGTTTATTTAAGCATGTTGACATAAAAACATTTATCAAGTGACATGAAAGGATGCATCTTGGTAAGTGTAAAACTTATTTGATTTGCAGTCCAGACACTAGAAGATGTCACGCACAAAAATTTGGATATTGTCACTTGACAAAAATCTATATGAAAATCCCTAAAGGATTTAAAATGCATGAAGTATATAAAGTTTCTGGGAAACTTGTTTATTATCCTTATAAGGGATAAATTAATGGTTTGAATATTATTGAAACTCTTGGAGAGCTTTCAAAAGCAATAGATTATTTGCTGAAATAAAGAAAATATACCAATTTAGATTGGTTATGAAGTACCATATCTTAGTGCAATTGGTGCACTCATGTATCTTACAAATACCACAAGGTCTGACATAGCCTTTTAGATCAATTTGTTAGCAAAGTATAGTTCTGCTCCTACTAAGAGACATCAAAATAAGATCAAACACATAAGCTAATTTATTCTAAATATTGGAGTCTCGATCTTGTTGATTATGCTGATGCTGGGTGTTTATTTAACCAGCATAAATCTCGATCTCAAACATGCAATGTGTTCATATGTGGGGATACTGTCATATCTTAGAGATATACAAAGCAGTCTATCTAGTCACTTCATTGAACCATGCTGAGATAATAGTTACTCATGAAATAAGCCGAGAATGTGTATGGTTGAGATCCATGATACATCTCATTCAAAAAAATGAGGTTTGAAATGTGATAATGTACCCATAATTTTATACGGAGATAATGCAGCATGCATAGCACAACTGAAGAGAGGGTTCATAAAAGGAGATAGAACGAAGCACACTTCATCAAAGGTTTTCTACGTACATGAGTTCCAAAAGAATGGTGATATTAATGTGCAACAGATTTGTTCAAGTGGCATTGTAGCTGATTTATTCAATAAGTCTTCTCCAATTGCAACTTTCAAGAAGATGGTGCGCAAGATCGGGATACAAAGGTTCAAGGATGTTCTTATTAGGGGGAGTTAATACGCATTGTACTCTTTTTTCCTTACAAGATTTTTTCCCACTGGGTTTTCCTTGTAAGGTTTTTAATGAGGCAGCCTATATGCATATTGTTAGAGATGTGTACTCTTTTTCCTTCACTAGATTTTTTTTCCTCTTGGTTTTTTCTTGTAAGTTTTTAACGAGGCACATTATCTATCAATTAGACATTCAAGGGGAGTGTTATAAATATACTTTACCATATATAGTGAATTTCTACTTTACCATACATAGTGAATATCTACTTTACCATATATAGTAAATATCTTTTATGAAAAAATTAAAAATCTCAAGGTTAGTTTTCCCCTATAAATAAAGGGATTTTCCCTTCATTGTAATGGAACTCATCAAGAAACCTCTCAAGAGAAATAATAATCACTCTCTCTTCTCTCTCCATTCTTCTTGTTCTTTGCATTATATTTCAAAACAAAAAGAAAGAAAAACTAATTTTGTAAGTTATTTATGTAATGGGAAGTGCTAAATGACCACAATTTTTTGGCCCAAATTTGGCCACAATTATGAATAGACTTACATAGCCTTGTACATCATTTTCTCAAATAAATTTCCTCCAAATTTTCTTAATAAATGCAGTAACTTTTTTCTATTCCCTAAACTTATTGAACAACTAAAATTGATTTATACAAGAATAATTAATGAAAATAAATAAATAAAAAATAAAAATAATGCAGTTAATCAGATTTGCTAAATGAAAAATAAATAAATAAAAAATAAAAATACAAGCAATTATATAAAATTGCAAGAAGTAAATATTGAGAAATAACAAGAAAGGAAATGGATGATATCAAGTTAATTAAAAATTAAATTTCATCTGAATTTTGCTAAATCATATCGAAAATATAACAAAGGTCCAAAACAAATTAATTACACTAGTGTAACCGCACGTGCTGTGCACGTGTAACATTTGCTTATTTAAAATTAAATAATTTTATCTATTGCGGCAGTTTTAATAAATTATAAAAAATTTAAATCATTTTTCGAAGATCCTTCAAATAAACTAAAGTTTTTTCTTTTTTCTTTTTAAATCAAGGTAATTAAAGCTTTTTCATTTCCTATATTTTCTTTGAAAAACATAATATATACGTATATGAAAACCTATTATTTTTTCTTTAATATTTTAATAATGATTTTATTTATAAAATATCTAATGAATTGTGTTAAATTATTCGAGAACCAAAATTTCGTATGGCAATTCAATGTTGTTTTTATTTAATCTTTTAATAATAATTTCATTTATAAAATATCTAATGAATTGTGCTAAACTATTCAAGAACCAAAGTTTCATAGGGAAATTAAATATTATTTTTTATTTAATATTTTAATAATAATTTTATTTATAAAATATCTAATGAATTGTGCTAAACTATTCAAGAACCAAAGTTTCATATGGCAACTAAATCTGATTGACCATACAAGTTTTTCATCTTTATGTTATGTCGATTTGATAAATTACGGACCGTGACTTATAATGTTATCAAATTAACTTCTAATTAATTATTTTATAATTATTATATTTAAAGAAAATTAAACTGTATATTAAAATAATTTTTAAACATAATTTGTAAAATATTTTAATAATGATAGCTCGACACATTTTATACTGGTAAATGTCGATACATTATGAAATCATGCATATAGTTCATATGTGTCGAATCAAAAAGAATTAGACATAAGTATTGATCTACAGGTCTTTCGCCTCTATGTTATGTTGATCTAATAAATTGTGAATCATCACTTATATTTGTAAGATATTGCAATAACAACAACTCAGTTAATTATTTTTGCCTATATTAGTTATTTTTTAAGTATTATGTTTAAATAAAATTAAAATATATATTTAAAGAATTCTCAGACATAATTTGTAAGATATTGCAATAACAAAAACTCAACATACTTTAGACCTGATAAACGTCGTCACATTCTAGAAATCATACATATAGTTCACATCTGTTGAACCAAAGAATGTGAGATATAAGTGTTGATCATACAAGTCTTTCGCCTTTATGTTACGCGAATTTGATAAATTGCAGATCATTACCTATATAGATTACGTACTAAACTAACCTCCAATTAATTATTTTTAAATTATTATATTTAAATATAATTAAACTATATATTTAAATAATATTTAAATATAATTTGTGAAATATTTCAATAACGATAACACAACACACTTTAGAACTAGTAAGTATTTCATTAACGACAACTCAACACACTTTTACATGCAAATTAAAATCTCTAGATAACTTATTTACTTTAGTGATATTATTTTTTTTAGAAAACAACTGATCTTTGTAGGTAATTATATATAAAAAACTAAATGCTCATCTAGGAAAATAGTATGAGAATTTCTTCTTAATAAATTAATATATGTTTTTAAAAAAATAAAATTATTTATTTTGGTTGAATGATGTGCTGAGTTAATATGTTTATTATGTTTCTAAAAATAATGGTTTACTGATATGACATGTTAATTAGAAGAGGAGGGAACTTTTGAGGTATTTACTATTTTTTTTTAGAAAAATATTAATACATGAGTGACATTATTGTTTTAGCAAAAGCAAAAAGTGTTTTTTTATAAGTGACTCCAGAAACATTGATAACAGTCCAAGAAAATAACGTTAGAAAAAACTAAAAGTTTAAGTAATGATAAAATATTTCTAAGCATGAAAATTTCTTCTTAATAAATTAATATATTTTTTAAAATAAAAGAATAAGAATATAATTTTGGCTAAATAAGTTTGATGATTTAAATAGGTCTATTATTACAAAAATAATTTAATAACATGGCCTACCAGTTAGAAGAGAAAGGGACGTATGAAATATTTATTTTTTTTTCGAGGATAATAATGATAGTTGAGTCATATTATTTTCTCTAAAAAGATAAAAATAATTTTTGTAGGAAATTCAAAAAATGTGAGTGACCATTCAGAAAAATAACCTTTGAGAAAATATATGTCAAGTTTTAGTATCGATAAAAAAAATTTGAGTATAAAAAATTCTTTTAAAAAACTAATGCATTTTTTCAAAAATAAATAAATAAATAGAATTATAGTTTGATTAAATGAGTTTGATGAGTTAAATAGGTTTAGTATTTTTTTAAAAAATAAAAAATTTTAATGACATAACATGCCAACTACGAGAGAAGAA
>NC_061119.1:135775548-135790582 GCF_002878395.1 Capsicum annuum | reverse complement strand
TTTTTTATAAAAGTAGACGTTGAGAGGCGTAAAGAAAAAAATAAGGGTTGAGAAGAATTAAAAAGAACAAAAAAAAGTGGAAAGAAAAAATAAAAAAATGAAATAACATAAAATAAAAAAGAAAAAAAAAAGAAGTTGAGAGGTAAAAAGAAAAAAGGTAAGGTTTGAGAAAAATTAAAAGAAAAAAGAGAAAATAAAAAATAAAAATCAAAGTAAAATTAAAAAGATAAAAAAAATAAAAGTTGACATATATAAATATGGAGTTGTTATCCATTATGAAGATCATTTATGTAATTTACTCCATTGATCAGGGACAATTTCATCCAAAAAGATATTAGTTAATAGGTAAATGCTATTTTAAAGAAACCTTTTTATTTGGGGCTAAAATTTAAAAGTCACCCCAATTTAGGTCTATTTTTTAGATTCACCCCATCAAAAGAGTAGCGGTGGCAGTTTTTCTTTGAGAGTTCCATAAAGAAAGTGGATGTTAAGTTCTATTAAAACTAAATTTCTAAATACTAATTGATAATCTTGTTAAAATAGTATTGACCTACCATTAATATATTACTACATATACAATATGTATATTATATATTGTACATTAATTTATATCTATAATTTATAATGTATATCTATAATTTATAATCTGTGTCTATTTATAATCTATATCTATAATCTATAATATATAATATATAATATATTAAAAGTGTGAAGGCTGCTAGAAATGTTGTTTAAACTTTTTATCCTTCATTAAAAGTCTTTGTTTTAGACAAAATTGTCTTTTTCACTATTTTTTCTAATATTTAAGAGTTGAAAATAAATTAAATATATTTATGGCAAAACCTTTCCTTATTAGAATCATCAGAATTTCACTATTTTTTTTTCTAATTTAAGAGTTGAAAATCAATAAAATATATTTATGGTAAAACGTTTCCTTACTAGAAATTATCAAAATTAATAACAACTAATATGTTTTCCATTAGTTTTAGAACTCTAAATCAACTAAATTTGATTTTAAGAAGATTTGAAAAATCTACAAATAAATATACAATCATTAGAATAAAAAAATTTAAAAGTATCAGATTTTTAAAAGTTTTGAGTACATAATAAGAATGTAATCAATGATTTTGTAAAGATTTGACTTTAAAAATAAGGAAAGATTTTAAATATATATACAAAAATTATAACACAGATATGATTCAAATTGACGCGTCTCTCTTAGCCTGTGTCAACAAGGAAAAGAAGTACTATGACAAATGCAAAAAGTGATGATCCATCAACCACTTGAAAATTCTGATGGTAAAATATATATGTGTATATGTTTATGTTTACATTATTATATTAAAGTGTGAAAAAATTTTGAGAAGTGATTTGAACTTTTACATTTTATTAAAAATATTCATAATAGATAAAATTATTTAAGTTTAAATAATCAAACATTACACGTACGAGAAATGTTCAATTAAACTAATATATAATAAATATATATTTTGCGGCTATTATTTTGATGGTTGATGCATATACTGAGTAAAAAATCCAAATAAATAACCACGAAAAGGTCCTCTCTGTTGTCTAACTTTAGTTTAGGAAAAAGTTCCTATGTATTCCTACTCTAGCTCTTTTTGTGAGAAATTTGAATAAAAAGGGATAAATAAGTTTGTCAATTAAGTGGGGATCTTTTAAATTTAAAAAATTAGGTAAAAGGGATAAAAAAAATTATTTTACTTTCTAATATTTTCGCTCCAACAACTAAAAAGGTTGTCTCAACTATTATAGAAATTGTCTCAATAACTATCAAATTTGTTCGACAACTGTGCAAAGTTGTTGGAAAACTTTGATAATTGTTGGAACAACTAATACAGTTGCCGAACAACTATCTGAGTTGTTTAAGCGACTTTATCTTTTTTAACTTAATATAATATTATGAGATTCACTTATCACCTTTATTTAATTAAAGACTTGAGAGAATCTTTCAACTCATTTTCGCCTTTTTTTTTTTGGGAGAAGGACAAAAATAGCCCTTCTCCTAAAAGTTATTCCACAAAAATAGCCCGTATTTTTAATTCTCACTTAATAACTGTTTAAATAATACCATATTTTAGCCATCTTCTAATCACCGCTAAGATGCCACAAAAATAGCATAATATATTTCTTTTCTTTTCAATTGAAACTCACACTTTCCTTCCCCAATTTTACCTCAGGATTTCTTTCCATTAAAATCTCACAAATCCTCTTTCAAATACACCATATTACCTTAAAATACCTTCATAAATTGTATATAAATATACAATATCCTCCGTCAATTAGCTTCAAAAAGTTTTTTCATTCACAATTAGCTTCAGTTGATACGAAATTATGGCTTCAAGTTCGATTTTAGTTCCAATTATAATACAATATGGAGGAGAGTGGTTAAGTGATGTACAGTTTAAAAAGTTTACAATCAATGGAGTACTTTTAAATTCGGATTGCAGGTACAAATATTTTGTTGATGAACTGTATAAGCAGTTGAATCTAGAGCAAAATTCTGGTTTAATGACAATAAAATACATTGTAAAGAGTGGATCTATGACTATTTACAATGATATGAGTGTTAGACTTTATATGGAGATGAAGAAAAAAATTGGATATAAATGAATTTTTACTGTGTATAACACTACAAAACACATTTGAAAATGGAGAATCCTCAACTGAAAATTTGATCGAAACATCTCCGACTACTATTCAAGTTCATCGATACCTATTTCTGATTATACAATTGAAGATAACAAAATGGAAGAACAGTCTGAATCGATAATTAAGGATCCACTTCATAGAGATGTTAAAGAAGGGCAGTTGTACTGAGATAAAAATACAATATCAAGTGTGATGAAATACTATGCAATCCGTGAAAGATTCCAATTTAAGGTGAAAAGATCATCATCATCAAGGTATAAACTATATAACTACTTTATATTACCTGTGTCAACAATGTGTAAGTTTTATATTTTATTGAAATGTTGGTTTTAAATTTACATAAATACTGCTATAAACTGCATATGACCTGTGTACGGACTGTGTAACTACTATATAGGACCTGTATATATATTGCATATAAAGTACTACATATGAATTGTGTAATTTCTATATAGCACCTGCATATATATATTGGATATTAGACTATATAACTACTTTATATGACCTGTGTCAACAATGTGTAAGTTTTATATTTTATCGAAATATTGGTATAAATTTACATTAATATTGCACATAATATTATAACTACTGTATAGGACCTGTATATAAACTGCATATGACCTGTGTACAGACTGTGTAACTACTATATAGGACCTGTATATATACTGCATATAAAGTACTGCATATGAACTGCGTAATTTCTGTATTGCACCTGCATATATATTGGATATGAATAGTGTACTGCATCTACATTTGTTGTATATAAATGTATCTAGGTACTATCTTAAGTGTATCAATTAGAGATGCAATTGGACTTTTAGATCTTCAAGTCAATAAAATTCAGAAGTTTTCATGGTAACCAAATTTGTCGATGATCATACTTGTCCAATTGCGAACAGAATGCTTTCACAACGGCATGCTACTTCTTTAACCATCGCTAAAATGGTGAAGCACAACTTTCTAAATCTAAAGTCAACATACACTCCAGCAGAGATCATGGAAGAAATGAGAAACTTGTACGAAATTAGGATGAACTACAAAAAAGCATATAGAGCCAAAGAAAAAGCACTTGAACTGGTCAGAGGTTCCATGCGTGAATCTTATGCTAAATTGCCAGCTTACCTATACATGGTAAACACAATAAATCCTGGATCATTCACAAGACTACACAAAACGGAGGACAATCACTTTTTATATGCTTTTATCACGTTGAGCACATCAATTAGGGGCTGGAGATATTGTATGCCTACCATTGTTGTTGATGAAACTTTTCTAAAATCTGCATACAAGGGAACAATGTTGGCTGCTAGTGTGCTGGATGCAGCAGGTGAGTTTTATGAATTTTTTTTAGAATAAATTATGTATATGCTGGCATGCACTTGTAGACACTTTCCCACTTGTTTAATCAGGACATATTTTGCCACTAGCATATTCTGTTATTGATTCTGAAAATGATGCTTCAAGGGAATGGTTTTTTTGCATGTTTAACACTGCTTTTGGTGAAAGAGAAGGCATGTGCATAGTCTGATAGGCATGACAGCATATTAAAAGCTGTTGCACTTGTATATCCAAATGTGGCTCACTGTATATGCATTTACCATCTATGGAACAACATTAAGGGTAGATTTAAGAAGAATAAAAAATAATTAAAGGGGATCTTCTTTACAATGGCCAGAACATACATAAAGGCAGACTTTAATCGGCTTATGGAAGACATAAACAAAATCAATAATAGGGTGAAGGAGTATCTGTTTGATATAGGCTATGAAAAATGGTCTATAGCTCATGCCCATGTCAAAAGGTCGATGTTCATGACTTCAAACATAGCAGAATCCATAAATTCAGCAAATAGAGATGCAAGAGACCTGCCAATTAAAAAATTCCTACAATTTATGATGGATCTGGTCATGAGATGGATAATGAGCATAGACAACATTCAGAAGCAACATTTACAGAACTGAAAAACAAATACAATATAATAATGAGGGAAAATCTCATTCTATCAAATAAAATGAAGGTATTACTTCTTATTTTTACTTCACAGACACTTACATATTGTAACGTGTACACTATATACTAATATATTTATGCATTGCAGGTGATAGATTCTACTCACTATTCTTATGTAGTCATTGAGGAACTGAAAAACGAAATATTATTTGCATGCGTGAAAAAAAATATTTCTGCCTACAATTTCAAGTAGATGACATACCTTGTCCATATGCTATGGCGGTCCTAACTTACACGCATATGGACTTACAAAGTTATTGTGCACCATATTACATAAGAGAAAACTTCTTAGCATATGAACTTTCAGTTATACCACTTTCTGATGAAATAGCTTGGCACATCCCAGCAGAGATATCAGCTAATATAGTACTGCCACCAATCTGGAAATCAAAACCACGAAGATCAAAAAAGAACAATCGAGGAAAGGGCATTATGGACTACTTTAAGCAATAAATTTCATCGCTATGGAAAAACAGGACACAATAGAAGAACATGTGAAAATGCTCCAACAAGAATCTAATAGGATGCTGTTGCAAGAGCACTTTTATCTTTTTCATTTTTTTCCTTGAAAAAAGACTATTCTTTTCATAGCAATGTAATAGCAATAATATTATTTTACTTCAAATGCATTCTACTTTTATAAAAATCTGTGCATTATGGTGTTTCATTTAGCTACATTCTTTGGTGAGGTGCACTAATCAACTCATCTGAGCTGGGGAGGGTGTAATTTTTCTTCTACAATGCTTAATAAAACTGCATATCATCTGTGTCAATCATGTATAATACCTATATACAGTTTGAATGTATATAAGTACTAGTATTTGTCTTTCGAATTAATTAGAAAATACACATCACCTCTATATTTTGAATATAACTACTTTTATAAACTATATAAATACTTTATTACAACAAAAGATAAGTTCTATATCTGGTTGGGATAAATGTATAAAATTATAGAAGTAGTGTGCTTAAACTGTGTAACAATTATATAGGAACTGAATAAATGTTGCATATATACTGAACATTGGTATAAATTTACATAAATACTTTATATAATAGTGTAACTACTGTATAGGACCTATATATGAACTGCATATGACCTGTGTACAGGCTGTGTAACTATTATATAGGACCTGTATACATACTGCATATAAAGTACTGCATATGAACTGTGTAATTCTGTATAGCACCGGCATATATATTATATATTAGACTATATAACTACTTTATATGACCTATGTCAATAATGTGTAAGTTTTATATTTTATTGGAATGTTGGTTTTAAATTTGCATAAATACTGCATATGACCTGTGTACAGACTGTGTAACTACTATATAAGACCTGTATATATACTGCATATAAAGTACTGCATATGAACTGTGTAATTTCTATATAGCACCTGCATACATATTATATATTAAACTATATAACTACTTTATATGACCTGTGTCAACAATGTGTAAGTTTTATATTTTGTTGATATAAATTTGCATAAATATTGCATATAAACTTCATATAACCTGTGTACATACTGTGTAACAACTATATACGACCTGTATATATACTGCATATGAACTGTGTAATTTCTGTATAGCACCTGCATATATATTGGATATTAAACTATGTAGGAACTGAATAAATGTTGCATATATACTGAATATCAACTTTGATCAACATAAATTAGCATCTCAGCATCAATTGTACAGAATTGTATCAATTACCAAAACATATAGTATTCGGCATAACATTTCATAATAAGAATCTCCGAGTGTATCAACACAAAACAGAAACAACCCCAAGCATTTTAACACTAAAATATATCTAACATCAATGCTTCAAAGACATTTATAACTAAATTTGCTGCACACCATCATTTTTCTTCAACAATCGACCAGTAAATTCATCTTCACTAACTGCACATTAGCTTTATTTCTTTTTTCCATAATCCCATAGCAACACACCATACTGAGTACGAATAGCATCAATATCATCTAGATGATTAGAAATTTCAAGACCATCAAGCAAATACTCAGCAAAGGCAGCAACAAATATACCATAGTCCCTGTAAATATAATACATCATCAGTATAATTGATGAAACAGTAAGTAAAAATGAGCAATTTAATGTGCATTCAATATATTATGTGTTAGCTTGCGTGGGCAGTCCATCAACAATACGAATATCAAAAGAATTAGCCACTGGAAGTCTATCGCTCCTACTTTCCCAAAATACAATACAAGAAAGAAAGCGTGGAATTAATTTTGAATATGCTGCAACTGATTTCTAAATACGAACGGCATGCCTTGCACCATACGTTGAATCATACACATATATGCATTGATCTTTAAAAGACAGTCTCGCCAAAATCCAGTGAAACTCCTCAGCAAGATTAATTGGGTAAAAACATTGTCAACACTAATCTATGGGACGTTGCATCTCATAAGAAATCCAAGCATGTACTCAACGATTTGATGTTCTTGAGTGATAAGTGTTACATCCCTATTGTTCTCCATAAAACGCTTATACAAAGTCTGAATCAAGCAGTTAAACCAATAATCGGTGGTTGTAAATTTAACTAAATCACAAATAGGCTCGTATTTTGACTTCTTTCGCAAATAGTAAAAGATAACATCAATATGCTGAAAATACGAACAACAAAACCACGTTAAAATGCTAAAAATGAATACAGAACACTAATTTAAATCATATAAATACAAGCTACTTATATAACATGCATCATATCAACTACTGCATACAAACTGTGTATTTACTGTGTAGGACCTGTATATATATACTGAATAGCAACTACTGCATTTAAATTGTGTACATACTGTGTAAACACTGCATAGGACCTGTATATACATTGCATATTAAGTGCTGCATATACACTGCACATAAAGTACTGCACAAATAAAGCATAGAACTTATATAACATTCATCATATACAAAATTTCAGTATTCCAATTAGATTATCACTATCAAGTATAGAAATAAAAGATATATAACCTACTTAAATAAAAAAATTCAGTACTTACTGAATTGGTTAACGGTACTCCTAGATATGCCAATGCGAAAAAGCACTCTTTCATTTTAACAATATCAACTCCATAGTCAAAATGTTTTAAGAGAGCAATGACAGAATCAGAATAAATAGGCCTGAAAAAAATGTAACAAAAATTGTAATATATGATAAAATAAAGTAAAACAAAAAGAAATTACAAACAGAAACTTACATCTGTTTAACGCGCAACGATCTCACAACAAACCCGTTAAACTTTAACGTCACTTTTATATCATCAATTCGCTCCGTAATACTCTTCACAAAAAGATGCTTTATAGACAAGACATGTTTTCTTGACTGAGCATTCTCTACATACTTAGATGATTGGCCTTCAACTTTACCACAACCAGAATCAAATTTTGACAAAAATAAATATTCACATACTGTCGCTGGCTTACGTAATTGGCGAGGAATAGCAGGTGTTTCATCCAACATGACAGGTGCAACCACCATGTTTTTCTCAATCCCTTTAACATTATCACTTGTAGTTGCATTAACTTTTCTAAAATTATCACCTACTAAATCATTCGCATCAATTATTGCAACACTCTTATCGGGTTGAGTGAACTTAGAAATTTTAGCATCTGGAATTTCTGACCAGTCAAGCTCAGTCTGGCTAACCACTGCCACGTCACTTTATTTTTGTGTCTTTTGATCATGAAAAGGTTGAGTAAATTTAGACACTTCAGAATCAGTAAAATTAGAGCAATCACTATCAACTTGACTATTTCTACCCTCCCCTATATCCTTATTTTATCAAAATCTGGAAAATTCTTCCAAGTACTATCCTTTAAAGTTTCAACCACAGAATCAACATGACCACTTACACAATCACCTACAAAATTAACTTTCTCTCCAACAGCATCCACCAAATGCCTAATTATGTCACCACGTACACGATCTGTTGTTTTTCCTACATCATCCATCAAATTGTCACTTATATGATCCATTTCCGGTACAACATCATTTTGTTGTCCCACATTAGGTGGATCATTAACCTGATCATCACCTGTACCACCAACATTAGGTGTCTCATCGTCTTTTTCATTTGAGTTGTCACCATCGTTATCACCAATTGATATACCAACCTCTAAAAAAACTTTATAAAATAAGTACAATAGTGTATATAAGATTTGTTAAAAAAAAATAGGAGAAATTCAGGAAAAGAATACCTTAGGCTCATTCTTTATATCTAGAGATCGAAAAATCAATTCAAATAAGGATTTCATAAACTTCTCCATCGAGGAAACCTTTTCCGTTAACTAAACATAAAAAGGAAAAATTCAATACATCAATTAACAAAAACATACAAATATTAATAAAAACCTTCAACATACCATTTTAACATCACTTCGTAAAAGTGCCAATTAATTATCTAAGATCGACTGACTCATTCTTGTTTACTGGTGCTAGGCAAATCAACAGAGTGCACAACTGCATCCACAGGTTTGAAATAAGGTAATTGAAGGATTGTTTTTTCAAGAACTGTCGGCGTAATGTTATGCAACACAACCTGCACATAAAAATAGCACTCGACATTTAAGAAGCACATTACAATTTAACAAAGCATATATAAATTACAATTTAAAACAACGATATACCTGCTTTTGCCTAATATCAAAAAATGCAGACTTGACCTCCTTGTATGTTGGTCTATACTTTACAAACCAATTCAGTATACTTGGCACACCATCACCCACTCAGTCAGCAAGATGGCCATCGGCATAAGGACAACGCTCATAAAACCAACACTGAAATACAAGAGAAAAATCAGCACAACGATACATAGTTTTTCGCGGATAAACCTTAGACTTCATCGACTCCAACATCAGACGAAAACATAATTTCCCCAAGAAAATGTTTCATAGTTCGCAGATTCAACCAATAAGAAATCATTCTTAGTTATAACATAACTATACGTGAAAAAAAATAAAGGAATAAATGAAGAACAAAACAGAAATTTGTAAAGCATCTTCATCACATCGCCACTTTTTTCCATGAAACACTCTTCTAAATCAAGCTTTGTGACCTTGGACTTTCCTGAAAAATACAACTCCATCAGCTAACTTTCTTCACTAACATCAAACTCATTATTGTAATTTTTGGTATATTTTAATCCCCTAATTATAGCAAATTTTTGTAAGTCAAAACGTAACCTAGTGTTATTCACTTTAATCCATATTTCATCATCTCTCTTACAAATAAGTTCCCTAAGCAACATTCCATGGATAAGTTGATTTTGAGGAAAACATTTGGTAAAGATAAGAAATACCCAAAGCAACTATTCTTAAGTAAATCAAGTTGTTTCTTATCCAACTTAGATTTCAACGCAGACACAATAGCACAGTTTGTGTGCACATTGAGCTGACACTTGTAATTATCAGATGGACCAAGAAACAAATCCCAAACCTGCAATACATAAGTGTGCTTTTAGGTATAAATATTTTAAAAAGCTACATATATTACTCATACAATGTTGCTAATTGTACACCGTTATAATATAAATAGTCAAACTATACACAGTTCTTATACAATCCTGATACACAAATAGTTGTACAGTCAATATACACTAAGTATACACATACACTATAAATATTCAAACTATACACAGTTCTTATACAATCCTGATACACATATAGTTATACAGTAAATGTACACTAATTTTACTAATACAGTAATCATTACAACAGTGTTGCTAATTTTACACGGTTACAATATAAATATTCAAACTATACACAGTTCTTATACAATCCTGATACACAAATATTTGTACTGTCAATGTACACTAATTATACACATATAGTATAAATATTCAAACTATACACAGTTCTTATACAATCCTGATGCACAAATAGCTATACAGTCAATGCACACTAATTTTAGTCACACAGTATAAATATTCAAACTATACACAGTTCGTATACAATCCCGATTCTCAAATAGTTATGCATTCAATGTACACTAATTTTACTCATATTACAACAGTCTTTTTAATTTTACACAATCACAATATAAATATTCAAACTATACACAGTTCTTATTCAATTCTAATACACAAATAGTTATATAGTCAATGTACACCAAATTTCACAAAAATCACTACCCAATATATTTCATATACAACACTAACACATATTATATACATCAATAACACATATATTTCAAACATACATAAATTCTACACAACAAGTGAACATCTATCAGACATAATTAATACATACAAAAGCACAAATAATGTACCTCAAAATCAGTTAATTTGAGTATTTTTCTCTTCCAAGGAACTTTTTTACTTTTCTTTTTGGATGATTGAGCATCATCTTCTCTGTCATTTGATCGATTCGTTTTTTTTCATTTTTTTCGGAGGAACAAGAGCATCCCCTTCATCAGTCACAATTATCTTCTCCTTTCCTTTAGATGACTTACCATCATCTTCATTATTTTTTGAATCACTGTTTTTTTTTATTTTTTTACGAATGACAACAAGATTTGAATCATCACTCAGATCTGTATGTGCCTTTTTTTAGTTATTTTTTTTGTTTCACCATTGATGGATCAACTACTAATTTACCTCGAGACCAAGTAATTCGACTAGGACTAGCATAAACATTCTTCAAATCCTTCAATCGAACTTCAGGATTTGTTAAATCTTCAAAATCATCATCTGGAGCAACGAAATTAAGATCATGTCTTATACCTTTACTAGCTAATTTCGTATCAGTATTAACTTTTTTCTTCATTTTCAGCACAACAAACTTCAGAAAATCTAATCGCAAAGAACAGTCGAAAAAGATAAGGGGACTGTAGGTACTAGTTATTATCCTTTTTTCAGGAAAAAGAAAACTGCTAGCGTGAACTGTAGATACAAGTTTTTTCTTTTTTTTTTTTGGGAAAAGAGCTGCAAAGGGTGCGTGTAATTTTTTTTATTCTTTAGCGTGTAGTTTATTAAAATAGAGGGTGCATGTGGCTTATTAAAACAAAGGGCTAATAAATGGTATTAAAAACAGTCAAAGTGTTACTTTTATCCAAAATGGGAAATGTGGATAATTATTGTCCATTACTTTTAAAAAAAACTACGTGGTGTCTTTTTCCCTTTTTTTTTTGGTCTATATTTATTAAGCCCAAGAACAATTTCATGAATAATTAGAGGTGCCAAACTATAGGAAGTGTCCTGCTTTTATTTTTAGGTTAGAATCTAGCCTTTTTAATAATAGTATCATTTGTACAACATCCATCATCTTATTAATAAATTTAACGTGATTAACAAGTAACAGAAGCTTTTTTCTTGGTAAAACTACAAATGTACCATATATAATTCATCGTCTTATGAAGCACCTAACTCTTGTATCACTGTATCCACCAACTTATGCTATGGTGGACAGTGGAGGATTCAGAACTTTTTTCAAGTGGGTTCAAATAACTCTCTATATATGTGTGTGCGTGCGTGTGGAGGGAAGGGGTTGAGGTGATGTTTAATTAAAAAGGAAATAAATAATTAGACATAAAAATATCATTTCCTAATAAAAGTATATCAATTTTTTAATTACTTATAAAATTTCACATATTTTTAGTTTTAATATTAAGAATTATTGTTATAAGTAACAATAAAACTGTAGCAATTTTGAAAAATCATAAATAAAATATAAAAAATAGTTAAAATAAATAAATGAATAAAAATGCACAAACCTATCCTTTGTGTATACTAAGAAAGATGAAAAAAATACACAACTTCGATTATAAATTTTTTTTTAACTAATATCATAAAAGTACAATTTAAAAGCTGTAAATATATAACCAAAATTACTATTAGCAATTTAAACAATTTCAAGTAGTAATAATAAGCTTAAAAGAGAAGTAAACAGTTTCAAGTAGTAATAGTAAGCTTAAAAGAGAGGCAAACAATATCAATAGTAGTAAAAATGAGCTTTAAAAGAAAAGGGCTACAGTATCACTAAAAGAGCGTCTTTCCCAAGATTTGATCTTGGGCATTTTTGAAAATATTGAACTATCTTGACTAGCGAGCTATGCTTCACAATTGTGTCAAGTGAGTTCATTTTACAGTTATACACTATTTTATAGTGAATTCATACAGCTAAACAGCAAAAATTTCCAACGAAGCGGGTTCAGTTGAACCCGCTTGAACCAATGTAGGTCCGCTCCTGATGGTGGATAAGTGGATTGTCCATATATATGAATGATAGTGGATTGTGATTGGATAATTTGGGTTTATGAACGGAATTTCTCATTAAGGGTGTGTTAGGTAGATTGGAAATGTTTTTTATGAAAAATATTTTCTTAGAAAATGAGTTGATTTTATTTATTTTCGTGTGTTCGTTATGCAAGTAAATTTTTTTTTCTAAAAGCATGTGTATATATTTAACACAAAATAATGAGAAGAAATAGGTTAAGGGGTGAGATAAGAAAAAAATCTAATTTAAAAAAAAAAAAATTTGAAAAAATTAAAAAAAAATGGGGGGGAGGGGGGGAGGGGGTGTAGGGGTGGGTAAGGAAAAGTAATTGAAGTTTTTAAATTTATAGAAAATTATATTTTTTGGGGTAGGCTCAGGGTAAAAAAACATTGAAATATTTTTTAAAAAAATTGGGGGTGGGGGTGCGGGGGTGGTTAGGGTCAGAGGCGAATCCAGGATTTGAAGTCTGTGGGTGTACCAGTGTTGTCAAAGATGCGCATAAGCCTCGAAAGTAAGACTCAAAATGTGTTGAGCGCTCGCTTCGCTTAATGTGCGGCTTAGGTTCTAATTTCGGATACATACTTTCCTTTGTCAATGAGGCTTTCTGAGGAAACGAACACTAAACAATTGATATTTTACTTTATCAAAAAAAAATTGTTCATATATTTGTCATTCATGCTTATATTATTAGTCTTGGAGTAGACATATATTTATATATTTTCTACCTTTATGCCTTTTTTCGTTAAATCTCACGCTTTATTTGTACTTTGTGCTTAAACATAATTGACCTTGAAGCTTTTTTACAATTATTGCTTTTGATAATATTGTGGAGCACCAATATTAAGACGTTAGAAAAACTTCGGTGTCGATTAAGGAATATTATCATATTCAATTGGTCGCTAAAGACATGAATAATACTGAAAAAATAAATATATAGAACAAATAAGAGTTTTAAGCTAATAACTTTACTTTCTTATAATATAAAGTTTACTTTTAACATTTTTAAACAAGCAGTTGTGGTAGCTCAATGGTCAAGAAGGGTTCACCTTATGGACAGGTTGCGAGTTCTAATCTCCATTCTAGCAATTTTGTTATAAATTTAATAATAAGCCTTTAAATTTGAAGTATAGAAAATAAAAACTAAGATGATGTTGTGTGACCCGGGGAACGATCCCTGGTCGCGTGGATGGAAGGGTTGGCTTCAACCAATACACATATATACACACAATTTTTTCGACGTTAACGGGTGCACGTGCACCCCCACCTATACATATGGGTCCGCCCCTGGTTAGGGTGGGGGTTGGGGAGGGGGGATTTAAAAGAATAAAGTCAAAAAAAAAATTGGGGGGAGGTGGGGGTCAGGGGTAGAGGTAGGGGTGGTAGGAGGTGTGGGGTTGGAGTAGGCGTGGGTGAGAATTTTTGTGTTGGGATAGAAATGGGTGATTTTGAAAGTTGTATGATTATTCAACTTGTTTCCCTACTTTAATTAAGGAAATTATTTTCTTTAGTTTGATGGAATTTGTTTTCTTAGAAAAAATAATTTCAAAGTTTTTAATTAAACGAATATGAAAAAGTAGGAAAACATTTTTCTTCATATCAAACAACCCTAAATTTATAATTTATTCGAATTGCCAGTTCGTATGAATATATCTATAATTTGTATTTATAACCAATAATCTATATTTATATCTGTAATCTATAATATTAAAAGTGTGAAGCGCCGTAGAATGTCATTTGAACTTTTTGTCTTTCATTAAAAGTCTTCGCTTTAAACAAAATCATCTTTTTGCCTTTCTCCTATTATTTTAGTAATACTAAATTTCAAGAAAAAAAGCTTTCCTCACAAAATAGAATTCATTTTCCACCATCTAAATACAACAAATCATTTCTAACTAAAAGAGGACAACCCAAAACCCAAAACCCAAAATTTAATATCCAAAAAACCAAGAAATTAATTTTAAAAAATTTAACTCCTTAGCTTCTCCCATTGTGAAACCAAAAAATTAAAAAATCCAAAAAATCAAAAAATTAATTTAGAAAAATTTAACCCCTTAGCTTCTCACATTGTGAAGCCAAAAAATCAACCCAAAACTTCAAATAATA
>NC_061119.1:135773026-135775448 GCF_002878395.1 Capsicum annuum | reverse complement strand
CTGCTTCAATCGTAATTTTACTATTTCATCCCTAATTAATTATTATAAGTCCTTTAAGTATTAAAAAATTAATGATATTTAATTCAAAATAGAAATAAAATGATAAGTTAAAAAAATATAAAATGAAAATAAAATAATAAATTAACTCTTGATGTTTTGTGCTACCTTTTTCCATCACTTCAATCGTAATTTTACTATATCACCCCTAATTAATTATTACAAGTATTTTAAATATTAATAAATTGATAATATTTAATAATAAATAAATTAGACATAAAATGATAAATCAACTCTTCATATTTTAAATCAATTTGGTGTTTTTTGTAAGACTCATTTAAATTTTATTCACAGGTATTTTTTATAATAATTTTGTCTTATCACTTTTAATTAATTGTTATAAATTATTTAAAACATGTCTGCTTTGTTGTTTCAATCGTAATTTATTATATCACCCTAATTAATTTTTATCGTCATCTAAGCATTAAAAAAATTAATATATTTCATAAAAAAGATAAAATACACACAAAATGATATGTCAACATAAAATATTTATTTCACTATCGAAATTATATTAGTGCTATAGAAATTACGATGGAACAGATGAAGACATAAAGTAACATATATTATTTAAAAATAAGAAGACACGTAAACTGGGATTGAGAGAGTATTAATATTTTACTAAGAAATTGTTCTAAGATTATTATAAATCTCACATTTAACAACTTAAAAATATAAAAGATCTAAAATATTCATTTGACACTTGAACTTATATTAGTGTCACTTAAATTGAAATAGAAGAAATAGTATTAGAAATCATAATAATTAAAAATTTAAATTATTTTAATGATTAATTATCTAAATTATATTTGTTTCACACACACACACACACACACACACACACATATATATATATATATATATATATATATATTACGTGGAAAGAGATGTGTACTTAGACGTGTGTTTATGTGTGAATCAATGGATTGCCTAATATTTCTACTGGATTTGGTCTCATATTTATATTTTATAGGATAAATTTTTAAAAGAATTATATTATGTATTTTGATGTTGGTAAGTTTACTTGATTTCTTTTTTACTTCTACGATTAAATAATAACAATTATGTAATTGTGCAATCCAGATTGAAGAGCTAACGGGACAAGGCAAGTTTTATGTCGTAGATCATCAAAATTCATTCTTGGATATTTACACAAACAAAGCAATTTTGAAGATTTCCCCATCTATAGTCTCTAGAATCAACCATTTGTAATTTTCGTATTCAATCCTCTTGCTACATAAGCTTTTATTTAATTTTAACTTTATATTGAACTTATTTGATCTAATGTTTTTTTTTTTACTTTATGTTCTCTTTTATGTTTAGGGAAGGAGGAGTTATTTCAGTGCACATGCATGGTAATGAAGAGTCAGGATAATTATTTTATAGAGTGGTTGTTAGACTAACTATGTTGTATGGAACAAAGTGTTGGTCTACTAAGAACTTTCACGTTTAGAAGATCAAAATTGTAGAGATGAGAATGTTAAGGTAGATGTGTGATCATACAAGGAGAGACACAATAGTAATAATGAGAATCGAGACAATGTAGGAGTGGATTCCGCAGTGAAGAAGATGAGAAAGAAAGATTGGGATGGTTTGGATATGTGAGGAGGCATATAAATGACTCAGTGAAGAGGTATAAACAATTCGCAGTGACGACCATCAGAAGGAGAAGAGGCAGGTCAAGAAAAGAGTATTGAGGAAAAAGATTGGATAGGACTTGATTCATCTTGACTTTACTGAGAATATGACCTTTAGATAAGAGATTTTGTTCTCTTCCTTCCCTATGAGATAGGCGGGGTATCCGCCAGCCTATTGAGGTCGCTTACTATAGAAAATTCTCTATCCGAATATATGAAGGTTGGTATCACTTTTTCATATTTCTCATATCATCTTTCACTAACTCCACTTGATTAATGATCATGCGTCAGGTTCGAAGTTATCATATTTAAAAAATTCTATAACTTCAAGTTGTTAATCTTGTAAAGAAAGTTCAACTATGTATAACATTTAAAATTTATCACTCATATTAATTTTATACCAAGTACTTTGAAATAAACTTGCAATTCATATATTTGTAATCTATAATCTCTCTCTCTCTCTCTCTCTCTCTCTCTCTCTATATATATATATATATATATATATATATATATATTAAAAGTGTGAAAGGCCTTAGAAATGTCGTTTGAACTTTTTACCCTTCATTAAAAGTCTTTGTTTTAGACAAAATCGTCTTTTCACTATTTTTTTTTCTAATATTTAAGAGTTGAAAATTAATTAAATATATTTATGATAAAATCTTTCCTTATTAGAAGTCATTGGAATTAATGACAACTAATATTTTTTTCATTAGTTTAAGAATTTTAAA
>NC_061119.1:135764863-135772926 GCF_002878395.1 Capsicum annuum | reverse complement strand
CATTAGTTTAAGAATTTTAAATCAACTAAATTTGATTTTAAGAAGATTTAGAAAGTCTATAAATCTACATCCACATCTACAATATAATAAAAAGAATCAAAATAGCTAAAAAGAGTGTGCTTCCTTTATCATATATATAAGATAGTAGGTCCATTAACCACTTGAAATTTCTGGTGGTAAATATATATATTAAAAAGAATCAAAATAGCTAAAAAAAAGTGTGCCTCCTTTATCATATATATGAGATAGTAGATACATTAACCACTTGAAGCTTCTGGTGGTAAAATATATATATATATATATATATATATATATATATATATATATATATGTGTGTGTGTGTGTGTGTGTGTGTGTGTGTTTACAATAAAATATATGTTTTGAACTTTTTGCACTTTATTAAAAACCTTTTTAATCGATAAAATCGTTTAATTTTAAATAATCAAAAGTTACACGTGCGGCGCATATATATTAAAAATGTGAAGGACCTTAGAAATATTTTTTGAACTTTTTTCCCTTCATATATTTGCTTTTGACAAAATCATTTTTTCACTATTTTCTTTAATATTTAAGAGTTGAAAATTAATTAAATATATTTATGGTAAAACTTTTTCTTATAAGAAGACATCAGAATTAATGACAACTAATACTTTTTTCATTAGTTTAAGAATTCTAAATCAACCAAATTTGATTTTAAGAAGATTTACAAAATTTAGAAATAAATATAAAAGCGTTAGAATAAGAAAAATTTAAGAAGTACCAAATTTTTAAAAGTTTTAAATACTTAATAAGAATGTAATCAATGATTTTGTAAAGATTTGATTTTTAGAACAAGGAAAGAATTTAAATATAAAAAAATAATCATAATACAAATATGATTCAAATTGATGAGTCTCTTTTAGAATCCGGCAGCAAGAGAAAGAGATAATACATAACAAACGCAAATTTGATGATATTTGAAACTTCTGGTGGTAAAATATATATGTGATTATACTAAAATATATGTTTACATTATTATATTAAAATGTGAAAATCTTTAAAAAGTGATTTAAACTTTTTACACTTCATTAAAAATCTCCGCAATAGATAAAGTCATTTAATTTTAAATAATCAAACGTTATATGTGCGAGACACGTACGATTTAACTGGTAAAGATTAAAATTTGTTATAGCAAATAATTTTGTTTCATTAAAAAATTTGATGGCTATCAAGTACGACTATCAGGAGCAGAATGGAGTGGAAGCCCTGCCTGATAATCAACCGAAATAGTCAATAAGAAACTTGTGATAGTATCCTGGAGCTCAAATGCCTCGCTAACTTTGTAATTTTGTTTATATATCTGTATGATAATGTATCTATGGAGTTAACAAAAAAAAATTACGTATGAATTGTGATGGGAGAGTGGCTCAAAGCACAGCAGGGGCGGCTCTACCCTTTCGAGAAAAAGGCGGGCCGCCTTAGGCCCCAAATTTGAGAGTCTTATTTTTTTTTTAGTAATAATGCTTTACGGATTTTTTTAAAATATTAAATACTATTGATAGAAAAAATAATTTTTTTATATAATAAGAATTTAGAAGGAGTTTGATATATGTAGTCCGGAGTGCTATGTTTGAAGAAATTAATGTATTGACTATATTACTAACTAAAAAATATATTACAAGAAATTGATTATATAATTTTAAAAGTAGACTTAATAAAAATAATTAATTTTTCTTAAAAATTTAAGACCTCCAGTTCAATTTTGACTTTAGGCCACGAATTTTCTTGAGTCGGCCTGAAGCACAATCAATGCCTGTGAATAAGAGATTGACCCACTTCTCAATCTTGTCTACGGCTTTAGGACTTGGGTGCATCCAGAGCTAAAAACAAGAGGGAGTATTATTAAAAAGTTCAATAATGGAGCCACTCAAATTAGTCAAGCACATCAACATATTAAGCATCCGTTTGGCATAAATTTTTCAAAATATTTTTGAAAAAAAATTCGCAAATAGTGTTTAGGTATAGAATTTGTCATTATTTGGTAGATATTACTGACAAATAATCTAAATTTCAAATACTAGAAAATACTAGTATTTGAATCAAATTTTAATTTTTGTAAACTTTTAAAGGTAAAATATGTTTTTCGAATACGATGGCTAAGCATCATTTACCTTATGGCATGAATAACAACGGATAGTATTATAGTATCAACTGAAGAAAATATATTTATAAAATATCTAATTTTATAAAGAGACCACGAATTCACCTACACTCTACTTAGCCTATAAATTCACCCCGATTTATATACTAGATATCGAGGGGTCATGCTAGCACAGACCCAATATATGTTTTTTTTAATCTCAATTTATGTGATACAAATAGAATTTAGATAATCAACCATAATTTTAATATGTTTTTAGATATTTTAAGGTGTTAACTATTATAATTTATTAATATTTTTAATGTAATTTTCAAATACTATATGTTACTCTCTTTGTCCAAACTTTTGTGACATTGATAGTCAATTATATTAAAAATAATTTAAGTTTTGATTTATTGTGATTTATAATATTTTTTCTTCTATCAAAATTTAAGTGACACTGATATAATTTTGAGATACAATCAAATATTTTATATTTTTTAAATTTCTTAAATTGTTAATTATTGTGATTTATAGTATTTGTTTTTGAAATATATAACAAATATATTTTTTAAAAATATTTTAAGTTGTTAACTATTGTAATTTATAAAACTTTTTATATGTAATTTTTAAATAACATATGTCACTCTCCTTATCCAAATTTTTGTTGCATTGACAATCAATTATATTTTAAAAATAAGTTAAGTTTTAATTATTGTGATTTATGAAACTTTTTCTTCTATTTCAATTTAAGTGGTATGGATATAATTTCGAGAGTCAGTCAAATATTTTAATCTTTTAAATATTTTATGTTGTTAATTATTGTGATTTATAGTATTTTTTACGTATTTTTTGAATTATATTTCAAATAAATATAAGTAATTCTGAAGAAGTAGAAGGATGAAATGGTCATTTTGCAAACTAACCCTAAGCTTCCCAAATAGAAATAAGTGAGACTTTGAGAAGCTTATTTATAATTTTTAAAAGTTGACCCTAAGCTCCTCTGATTTTCATTTTTTTTTTTTATGTTTTCCAAATATTTTAAATTGTTAATTATTATTATTTAAAGTACCTTTTATATTAGTTTCAAATAATCAGGGGCGGACCTACATTGTTTTTTGGGGTGCTCTGGCACCCAATAAACTCGACGCGGAATAGTATAATTACATAAAAAATATACAAAAATAGGCATAAAAGATATAAAAGCACCTACTAAAATAAAAGGTTGGCGGGGTGCATTGACATTTAGATTGATCTTAAGGTTCTCCATTGAAAGGGGCATCCCGGGTTCAAACCTTGTTGAGACAATTTTTTACCTTTTTCAGCTTTTTAATTTTTTAAACACCCACAATCCATAAATTTTGGGTCCGCCACTGCAAATAATTATTCCAATTAATGTAACAACGCAAATTTTTTTTAGAAGAAATCAATTTTTTATCATATATTTTAAATATTTTAAAATAAATTATCGTAATGTATAGTATTTTTTGTCGTAAATTTTAAATAAATATAAATGATTCTAGAAAAATTCTCAAATAATAATAACTGAGATTTTAAGGAGCTTAATTGTCATTTTTGAAAAATGACCCTAAGCTCCTCTCTCATTCACTCTTATTATATAGAGATCATGTCTGATTTTTGATTGATGAAAATTAGCAGAATCTAGATGATGATGATGATGAATACATGCACCATGTACTTAAAATAATTAATATTGCTTTTGCCTTCCCAGATACACAATGGTAATTGTTTTATCGGAAAAGGGCCTAATATACCCTTTAAGTATTGAAAATGATTCTAAAATACCTTTCATCCACCTATTGGCTCAAAAATACCCTTTCATCCAGTTATTTGGATCTATTTTACCTTTTTCCTTAACAGAAATTTTAGAAAAATAATTAATATTTTTATTTAATACGTGTCAATTTCTTTCTGGTTGAAATTTAATTAATAAAAACTTTATAATATCTAAAACCCAACTCGGATCCGAATTCAAATAACTTGACCATCCATCTGACCCAACCCAGTTGGTCTTCTATGGATGAAGCCACCGTATTAGAGCCGCCGGATGCAATCGGAGGTCCTCTTTCAGCAACTCTATTTCCATAGTTTCTGCTATTTTTTCTACCCAGCTTTGTTGAATAAGCAATGTCCTACTTGTTATAGCATCATTAGTTTATTCGAGCCTTGAAAAGTAGAAGTTTGTATTTCGGTAGTCAAATCTGAGGGAGATTAAACTAAAATCTCATCAAATTCAAGATTTAAAGTCGGAAAAATTCTACATTAAAAAGTGATAAAGGTTGATTATGTGAAGATATTCTGAAGATAATCCAAAATAAAACTTTCATTTCACTTCTCTGTTTTATCTCATGAAAAGAGTGATCAAACATAGCTTCTTAGGCTGCATCGCCTATCAACAGATTCAAGGCCCAGTGCGTCATCATCTCAACATTTTTACAAGACCCAAAAACAAAAAATCCAAAAATTTGACTTTTTTTTCCAATAAAAAAAGAATATACGAAGTAACAAAAAAAAAATAGAAAGGGAGAAATCTTGGGAAAGAAAATGCTTGTAATTGTCATCAAAATATGTAAAGGTGCACAAAGTTCACAAAGTTTCTTGTGTGGAAAATGAACTCCTCTTTGCTAGGTAGAAAAAGTAACAAAAACTATTAAAAGTAGAGTTATCGGAAGAGGACTCCGATTGCGTCCAATGGCTCTAGTACCGGTGACTTCAGCCATGGAAGAGCCGTTGGGTTGGGTCATTGCTGGGTCAAGTTATTTGAAGTCGATTCCAGGTTAGGTTTAGAGATTAGTAATTTTTTAATAATTAAATTTCAATCACACATATTAAATAAAAATACTAATTATTTTTCTAAAAATTTTCGTCAAGGAAAAGGGTAAAATAGAGCCAAATTTTGAATGAAAGGGTAAAATAGAGCCAAATAGGTGGATGGAAGGTTATTTTAGAGCCAATAGGTGGATGAAGGGTATTTTAGGACCATTTTCAATATTTGGAGGGTATATTAGGCTCTTTTCAGTTGTTTTACAAGTCTTTCTAATTCTTGTGTTCTATTTAGACCAAATCATGTTGAAAATAGAAATGGTTCCTAAAGTTTGAAAATAATTTATATTTACCCTCCTCCCGCTTATTGAATCTCAATTACCCTTTCACATTATTTTTTATATAAAAAATGGTCCTCCTTGCATCTTGCATTTTGTTAGTTGAGTTTGAGGTCTTGCAACTAGTATTCAGTATTAACTAGTATGCGCTAATAGTGTATATTTATTTTATGCTGTCACGTAATTTTAAGATCTAAAATAGGAAGATTTCTTTATCTCTCAGCTTTTTTTTTCCTTTTTATTTTAATTTAATTTCTCAAATACTATTTTTATATTCTCCTCCCGATTTCTATACACTGATCTCAATCTTTCATTTCTGTTGATGTTAGGATTTTTACCCCGATTTTCTTACCAAATTTAAGTTTTACTTTTTCTTGTAAGGAAAATAAAAGTAACCATAAATACTTTTACTTTTACTGAAAGGAAAATATAAAACTTTTCCATAGTTGGCAAACCCCTTTCTTGGAGGAAAGGTTTTGGACATCTATAAATAGAAGACCCTCTTCTCATACCATAATACATCAACATCCACAATGTAGGCATCAAAGAGTCTTTGTTTAGGGGGAGATTTCTCCCAATAAGTTTTAGGATTTTTAATATTATTTTTAATATTAGGTTTTATATGTAGGCCAATTGGCCAAATCATATGAATTATGTTTTTAGTATTATTTTTTGTTGTCATTTTATTTATCGTCTCATAGTTTGCAACTAATAGCTTCCTCATAACACCCTCTCGATTTCGAACCCAATAAGTGGTATCAGAGCTTACGGTTCAATGGTCCAATATTGTGGTGAGATGAGATTAAACAGGTTCAAAGCGGTTTCAAAATCAAGCTACAACCAATTTGATGATAATGAAGATATATGCCTACAAGTTACATATGGAGAAAAATTTCAAACAAATGTTCAACAATCCTGCTGCTAATCCATCTTTAAAACCAAAATCAATTTTCAACCCATGTTTATGGGCTTCAATTTTCAATTCATACTTGTTTTTAATGCTTGGGCTCCTTTCAACTCGTGTATTTATTTTTAACGCATGAGCTCCACTCTTAACCTGTGTTCACTTTCAATGCACAAGACTCTACTTTTAGTCTTATCAACCCGTGCTTTTATTTTTAATGCATAGGGCTCCAACTTTTAACCCATATCAAATTTTAATAATGGTAAGCAGCAGTGGTATATGAAGATCGTTGATATATGAAGACCGTGTGAAGAAGAAGGATCAAGAATATTTTGCCAGAAAATCAAGTCAAAAAGGGGAGATTTATTAGGATTTTTGCTTCGATTTTCTTACCAAATTTAAATTTTACTTTTTCTTGTAAGGAAAATAAAAGTAACCATAAATACTTTTACTTTTACTGAAAGAAAAATATAAAACTTTTTCATATTTGGCAAACCTCTTTCTTGGAGGAAAGGTTTTGGACATCTATAAATAGACGACCCTTTTCTCATACCATAATATATCAGCATCCACAATGTAGTCATCAAAGAGTCTTTGTTTAGGGGAAGATTTCTCCCAATAAGTTTTAGGATTTTTAATATTAGATTTTATATGTAGGCCAATTGGCCAAATCATATAATAAAATTATGTTTTTAGTATTATTTTTCGTTGTCATCTTATTTATCATCTCATAGTTTGTAACTAATAGCTTCCACATGACGCCCTCTCAATTTCGAACCCAACAGTTTACCCCCCCTCCTCCTCTCTCTTATTCACAATTCTAAATTTGTAACTCTGATAAAAATGAACTAATGAGAAAAAAAAACCTTTTCGTTTAAATCTTAAGTAATGAAAGCATTTATCCATAACAAGGAACTTAATAAGTGACAAATATTTTTTGTGTAAAATTTGATGTATTAATATATCACTTTGAAAATTAAATCAAACTTATTTTATACATCCCTAAATTTGACATAGAAAAAGATAATGAGTAAAAATTTATCTTATTCATATAGATTATAGAATGTGTTGTTGATTGCTTCAAATTACTTCAATAAATTCAATGATCTTGAAGAAATGATGATTAAGGAAGGTTAAAGAAGATGACGTTAAAAGACGTAACACCTTTTTATATTTGGTAGGATGGGTCATATCGTTAGAATAAACTCTGATAGGATAAATTCAAAGTCCAAGTTAAATTATTACTAATTTCTTTATTTGTAATCAAATATTAAAAGGAATATAATTGATTTTTTTTTTAATTTTAGACTTTAAAATTATCTAACAGTGTAAAATAAGTATACATTATTAGTGCATATTAGTTAATCTCACGAGAAAATAAACCTCTTCAATAATTAATTTGATTTAGTACACTTAATAGAGCAATTCTTTTATTATAAAGTGTCACGGTCTCCATAACTAGAGCCGTCAATATGGGTCAAACCTGTTGGGCTGGCTCGGCCTAATCGGTAATTTGATAGGATTGAACTAAGATTTTTTTAGCTTATTTAAAAACAGGGGTTTTTTTTAGCTCGGCTCGAGTAAGCCCGTTGACCTGTATGGTTTGAAAAAAATAGATTGGATCGGCCTGTAAATCAAATAGATTGGGCCCCTCTGATCTTGTCTGAGATTTATAAAAAGATACCTAAACTTTAACTTCGACCTATTACCCCACGATTCTTCTTTATTTCATTGCAAACACATCATTTTGACCCCCTGCGTGTACACACGCTCCACAGGCGCGTGAAAAGGCTCAAATTTGACTTTTTTAACCAATTACAAGCTGCCACATGTAAAATAATTTAATATATAATTTATATTCTTTTTTTTAAAATTAATATTTATTTATTTTTAAAAATTATTTCATAACCCCCACCCC
>NC_061119.1:135718906-135761863 GCF_002878395.1 Capsicum annuum | reverse complement strand
GGACAAGATCAAGGGGTAATTATGTATTTACTCTATTAAAAACCATAACAACCATGAATTCAAATTCTTCCCGATTCCTCCCACAAATTAAAACTTTTTTTTCTTTAAAAACTTTGATTTTAAATTCTATAAACTATATATTTTGTCTATAGGATTTAGATACTTATATTTATATTATATTTACAAACACTTCTTCTTGTGTACGATTTGATTCTTTAAGAAAAATTGACATAAACAGTCACTTTAAAAAATAATACTCCTTCCGTTTTATTTTATGAGTTGCCATTTGATCGGACGCGAAATTTAAAAAATAAATAATAATTTTATAAAGTTTACAAAATAGCCCCTCTTAAAGTCACATTTATCTTTTAGTTGTTTTTCTTATTAAGTGGGACTCAATAATGATAAAATGAGAATGATGTCATTAAATAGTTGTCAAATAAGAAAATATGACATTCTTATTGAGCCGGATCAAAAAGAAAATGACGACACATAAAATAAATCGGAGGAAAACATTGTTAGGATATACTATTAATCAAGTGGTTTACGTTATAGTATTATATTTCATACCATGTAAAGATAATTTATTATATTAATAAAATATTTATTTGGATAGATCATTGTGTTAACATGTGTGTCCTCTACTTATAGAGTGGACAAAATTTTATTTAGGAGTATTTTAACTCATGCACGAAAGATTAAAATTATTGATTCTTATAAGTTATAAATTAATATTCACGATCAAAGATGAGGTAGAACAAACATCTTTATGATTATAGCACAAGATTAAATATAATTTGATCTTAATTATGAAAATGGTAATATTCTAACTTCTTGTGCTAGTACATTTCGTATGTATTGAACGGACCAATTAGAGATGTTCACTTTATGTTCTGAATATTAATAAACGACTTCTTTAGTCCATTACATGTACTTATACTCTAATATTGATTTAATTATTATGATATACGTTAAGTTTGATTTATTATTTTAATATATTAAAAGACGAGACTCTTTTATGAATCAATATTCAATTAATTATTATTTTCCTAAGTAATTTTTCATCATTCAATATATTCCTAATAGATTGGATGATTACAAATTACTTAGGAAAATAATAATTAGTTGTTAGAATCATGTCTCGGACTTGAGATATAATAAGTTTTCACGTGAAAACCCTGCAGGTGGATTTTATATCCATCATATGAAATAGGTTGAGCATTATAAATAAAAAAATTAAGTTAATCAATGAGTAAATTTTTCAGAGAATGAATTTAATTTAATGGATTGATGTCGCTAATTCTAACATGGGAAGTTAAATAAGATGTAATGATAGATTTCAAAATTAAATCGAGGAGTGCAATTACAGAATTTTAGTGAAATAATTTATAATTTATTATGATATGATAATTCATATATTCATTACCAAATTAATATCATAATTGAAAACCTTAGTTAATAAATTTGTGATTTCTACTATGCCTGATTAACTAATCAAATTTGAAAAAGAAAAGAAATTAGAAGAGGTAATATTATTTTATTCACTGGTCTTCTATAATTAAAAAATAAAAGGAGTAATTTAAAAAATCAGTCTTGGCATTACGACAGAATTAAAGGGCCAAAACCATTTTTGGCATTAAGATGAAATTAAGGCTAAAACGTTTTTGACATTAAGGCTGTAATAAAGGGCCAAAAATTCTTTACCCCTTTCCTTTCCCTTTTTAGTTGAATTGAGAATAAATAGAGGATTTTTTTTTTTGAGAAAACATATGCTTTTGTTCAGAACTCGAAAATCCTTCTTCAATTAAAAAATCACTTGCCCACACAAGCGTTAATTAATAAGGCTAATCTGGAATTAGTAGAAGGCAATAGACTCGGTAAGCAAGTTGTTGAACGGTTTGTGTGAAGGCTTCGAAAGGTAAGTGTTTTCTCAATTTCGTTTGTTAATTTATGTTATCTAGATTATATATAAGTTGTTGATCCTTGTTAATTACTTTCGCTGTGCATGTTCTAACAGTTGGTATCGGTAGTTTTCTTACATATGCTGGATAACATAAAAGAAATTATATGATTTGCTTTACACATTTCAATAATCACTGTATAAATTATGTTGTTGATAGTTGATTTTCTTATTATGGATGATATTAATGCTTTATGGAATCTAAGTTTATCATCCCAAAAACAGAAAATGAATTTTGCATGTTTTACTTAATTTTGGAAAAATTATTTTTCTTAATTAAGGGTAAAGTTATAGCGAGTTTCGGCTAAACCCGATCATAGTTGTTACTCACATGCTTTAACGAGCAGTGTGGTGGTAGCGAAAATTGTTTGGACAGTTCGTTCCACCCTTACAAGTGATTTGACCCCTAAATGCCTAAATATATTTTTTGAATTGAGGAAAAAATTGTAAAGTTTTTGAAATTGGCCCAACTACCTTCGTTACTTAGATAGCTTAACAAGTAGCGTAGTGGTAAGGCCAAGCAGTGCGGGCAGCCCTGCTGACTCTCAAAAATATCCTGATTGATAATTGCCTATTTGATCAGTTTTGAAGTTTTTTAATTTTTGACGAACTTCGAATGACCTAAAATTTGGTAGGTTTATTGGAAATGATCCACTGAGCAATACTCATAGATATGCTGTGACCTAGGCCCTTTCCGGCCATTCAGGATCATTTTGATGGTTTTTTGGACAATTTTGTGTTTTCTGAAAATATTTTTTACAAACTAGTGATTATATGATTTATTCCTTATGATTTTCGGTGGTTAATTACAGTAGATACTATGAGTTTACATATTGACATAAGTCATCTTTCTCATCAGATAAACTTGTATAGTATTGTACTGTATTTTTAGTAGCTTATTTTTGATGACTTATATTAACTTTTCAACTAAGTTACATATTAGTTCCATGGTAAGAAACTTATGAAATGTGATATTTATCTAACTTAAATCAACTATTTACTCTCTAAATGAGTTGGTTCTGTTTTATTTAAGAGATAATATATCTAACATTACATGTATATTTGCTTAAATGGTTAAGTTTCCCTGACGATTCTAATTATTTATGTGCATGGTTATATGTGTGATGTCTTTTTTAAGAATTTAATCATCCCAAAGCATGTCTAATGATCTGTTTTAATTTGATTATATAAAAGATTAACCATGTCTTCATTAAATCCCCTAACTTCTATCCTGAATCAAAATAAACTAGAAAGTCCTAACTATGTTGACTGAAAATAAAATTTGAATGTTGTTATTACTGCTGAAGGCTTTAAATTTGTGCTGGTTGAAGAATGTAGTATTAAGCCTGTTGAACCCACTGATGATGAGACTAAATCCTATGATAAGTGGGTTAAGGATGATGATATGGCAAGATGTTACATACTTGCCTCCATGGAAAATGTGCTGCAATATCATTATCAATCCATGACTACTGCTTATGATATGCTTAAATCTCTCAAAAAGATATTTGATGAGTAAAATCGTGCCATAAAGCAGACAACCATGAAACCCCTATTGACCACTAAAATGATTGAAGAAACTTAAGTGAGGGAGCATGTTCTTAAAATAATGAGTCTGTTGAACGAGATGAAAATTCTTGGTGCGATTATTGATAAGGAGTCTCAGGTAGAGATGGTCCTACAAAATCTATCAGACAATTTTAAGTAGTTTTACTTAAATTATAACATGAATAATATGGACTTATCCCTTGCAAAACTGCTGAATGAACTACAAGCAGTAAAATCTATCATTAAGCAACAAGCTCCTCCTGCGGCGTTGATGGTTGACAAGCCTTCGACTTCAACTTATAAGCTGAAAGGTAAAAAAAAAAAAAGAATCCCCATAAGATTCCGGGTGCTAGTGGTGGTGTGGCTAAGCCTAAGAGAAAGTGCTATCATTGCAAGCAACCTAGTCATCATAAGAAACTGTGCCTCGACTACATAGCTAAGATGCAGACATAAGGTACTTCTTTTTCATATGTCGTTGAAACATTTTTAGCGACTATTTCTATCTAGTTTTGGGCTATAGATTTGGAATCTACTAATTATATCTGCACTTTTTGCAGGGGTGTAACAACCTGAAAATTTGATGAAATATGTGAAATTTATGATTTTGTATGATTTGACTATTTTACCCCTCTACAGAGTTGCATTGTGGTATTTTTGGGGTGTCGGAGTGATTGACATGATTTTTGATGCATTTTGGTGCCTTTTGTGTGATATTGTGATTTTAGGTGGCTTCGAGAGCCTTATTTTGGACTTATGTGGATATCTTTTAATTCGTGCGATAGATGGCTGAATAGACTGTGCCAGTAACTCTAAAATATCCATTTTAGGCTAGGTACACCTTTGATTCAAGTTCCGATGCACCCGCGCTCATTTCAACCTGTTGGTCGGAAAGTTGAAAAATTTTAAAAATGGGTGTGGGCCCCACATTTGGTCAAAACGACCTCAGATGAAAAGTCCAATTTCACCAACACATCCGAAACGTCGATTGGGCCTATTCTTTTACCTTTTCTTTTGAGAGTTAAAAGCCTAATATAGTGTGAGAGCTTAAAAGTGAAGCTTGTGGGAGATTAGGAAGCTAGATTAACATTTATTTCTTAATTCTATTATTAATTTAAGGTGATAGTTCATCCTTTCTTACTCTAATTCCTTGATTAATTTCTCAAAACTCTAAAAATCTTAGAACTTAATTTTAAACCCCAATTTCATTTGAATAATATTTTAATCTTATAATTACTAGTTTTTTTTATCAATTTAACCTCGATTTTAACATAAATTTCAAAAACTTTATCCGATAAAGCTCAAAAATAGTTTTTCTTCGATTTGAACCTCGTTTTGGACTCGATTTAACTTAGATTTTCAGCTTTAGATTCATAAAAATATGGGGAACAAATTTTTAAAGTAAAGTTGTGATTTTGCCCTTTTTTTTAAAAACCCATTTTGAGGGTCCGTTTTGACCCTGAACTAAAAGTAGTCAATATGAATATCGTTAGCTTTGTTTTGAGGGTAGATTCTATATTTTTAGATTTTAATTGATTTTAGAATCGTTCGTGAAAAGTATGGTCGTGAGTTCAAAGTATAGCGGATTGATTTCGACATTCGAGGTAGGTTATAGCTTAACTCTTTCAGACTGGACTAGGTAGTAAATGTTGGTACAAAATGCATGTTAAGGGTAGAAACTAATCATGAAATATGATTATCTATATGTTGTGCCCGTGTGGGGGCCTGAAGATGATGTAATTGCTGAATATGAGATATCTTGTGATATGTGTGACCGTGTGGTGTCTTATGTGATATTGATAGGCTGAAATACATGTGAATAGTTGTATAGTGTTGTTAGAAATGCCTATTGTGGTGCCTTTGGCGTATTTTGATATATATATATATATATATTCATACTTTGTGGGCATATGAATCATGTGAAAAATTCATGGATAGTGAAAATAGTGATTGGATGTTGGCTCACGTGGTTGTGGAATAGTAACATTATGGCTGGTGGTGAAAGTACATCATATGAATTGATTTTGAAAAATAGACCATGTAGATTGGTTGTTGAAATGACACGACTAGCCCCGAGGCCTTGCCGTAATGGGCATCCCAAGTCCGACTAGGACCAGAGATTGCCCCGTTACCCAACCCAACCTTCAGCCGCCTGCCTTGAGTTGACTGAATTTCGAGCATGAAACATAATAGTGTAACAACTCACACAAAGACCCTGAGAATAGATCACAACCGTGACCAACCCAACCAAGTCCAACCATCTCATACTAATAATCCAACCATACCAAACCACACCAACTAAGGCCATAAACCAGTCCATATCTAAAGATGTTCCAAAACATAATATAATTAATCCCAAAATGAAACATGACAGAAAAGTGAGAAATTATGTTCGATGATGCCAGCCTCCCAGCCTATTCTAATGCCAAGGCTAACACCTATAGCGATCCCGCCCATACTAACTCATAGAAGTACCATAAAGCCTCTATCTGAAAGGGTAATAAAATGCGATTGGGATATGCCCCCAACCATAGCCAAAACCAATATCTAAAATAAAACTAAAATGTCTAGAAATATCCATAACGTGAAATGATGCCTTTCAAAAGGATGAAAGCTCACTACTTCAGTCCAAATACTGTTCTCAAGTCAATCACTATATAGGAGGAGTAGAACAATCAGTTCTTACATAGCGTAGGTATACAGCCGCCAGTAGACGGGGTTAGTGAGTGACCGCTAGCATGATCTCAGGGTAAGGATAAAATAATGCAATTTATAAAACCAAGTAAAATCTTCCAAATGCACACAACCACACACACACACACATACATATATATATATATAACTATGCTGGGAAAAAGGGTCGGGTTTAGCATGTCTTTAAAACCTTTACTATGCTGTGTAGCTTTGCCATCCTAAACCACCCACGGGCTATATAGGTTCAACTCACCCTACTAAAAGGGCCTCAGTGCGTGTATCCCCACAACCAGGGAAATATCCCATGAGATGACTAGTACATCCCCAAAAAAAAGTGTGACATCATGCACACGTTCGCCAAGACCAATCTCATATCGGCAAATATGAGTTTCCAACTTTGGTCCCCCTCCGGACCTCCACCTTCTATGACTTTGCTATACATCCCACCATTATTGCCCAATTAAAATTAGTTTCCAAATAACCAAATCATTATCCATTTATTAACCAAGGCCATTGATATTGGTATCGTCATACCAACCCTTACTTGCAAGTATCATCCATAGCCAACCATTTATAGGTTTAAGGGGACTTTCGAGTGCCCTTCCATTACCATATTAAACTAATTGAGAGACTTTCATGTTACCCATAAGCATAAATAATTATCCTTTATCCTTTTCAAACCTTTTAAACTATTCATAATTTCTTTACAAAGTTTAAAATATGCAAGAGTTCCATTAAAGAAAGTCAATGCAATGAACATGTCTTTATAAACATTTTATCAAACACAGTGGGGCCATAATATGATCAAAACCAATTCCAATTACCATTAAACAATTATCATGCAATCCAATTATCCAAAACCACCATTACTGCATATAAAAGCATAATTAAAACCATAGGAAACCATAACCAAGCAATTAACATCAAACCCCCCAAATAATACTTGAAATCCAAAGTCATGCAATAGTAAAACCATAAAAACATTCATATAAACCATGAATTTAATTAAATTAACAACAAGGGAAGAGAAACATGCCTTAAAACAAGATAATGGCCAAAAAAAATCTCCAAGAAAAGCCCCAAATTGATCCCTTAGTTGAAACCCTAGGTCCCCTTGCCCAATAGCTCTTAAGAGAATTATGAAGTGTTTAGGAAGAGTTTCTAAGTGCTAATGAATAGAATAATAGGGTATATATCCTCCCAAATAGGTTAGAAATCGTGGGGCCTTATTAGTATAAGTAGGTAAATGTCTAGAATGCCCCCACTTAAGTTGCACAAAAATCCTATCACAGGGATACGATTGGCCCTCACGAGTCGTACCCTCCCAATATGATTGGTATTCACCACTTGTATCCAAGTCTTAACCCTTGAATAAAACACTGTACAGTATATGACTCATCCAAAAAAGTCATAACCACAACATACGATTCGTATCCATAACCTGTATCCCTGGCAGAATAAAATACCTAGGGAATTAAACACTGTTTACCATACAAGTCCCTGTTATTATTTGTACCTTGGATTACGGCTCATGGTGAGCCACTCATACTCAGATCAAATCTAAGTAACCAAGTATAAGATTAAATTAAGGAACCAAATGACCCATAACCACCAATACAACTCGTACCCCTAAGTCATATCCATTCCAGTAACCAAAATCCATCCCACCAAATCTTCACACCCCCTTTTTACCAAAAAAAGATTTATTTTAAGTTTGAAAAGGGTTTTCATTATTAAGTGCCAAAATATAAAGTTTGTTTCGAATAGGATTATTTTTCATTTAAATTATGAGTTGCCACTTGACATAAATCGGGTATGATAGGTCACCTTTTGAAATCCTTTTTCCAAATAGTTTGACTCTAAAAATTGATCCACGAATAGAGATTCCGATTAAGGAATTCTGTTGACCGAAGAAAAGGTGTTAAACATTCCTCAATCTCGTGGTTTGACCAAAGTCGCCCTGTAGAGTATATCAGCTAGCATGACACTGTGAAATATATAAACCAAACAAAACACACAATAAGGAAATAAACAATCAAACAAACAAAACTAAAACATAGTGTCCAGTCTAATTTATTACAAATCAAAATAAAAATACTGAAATGAAAACCTAAATTATTCTAATTATCATAAATATACTTTACCCGATGCCTCGGACCTTGATTACGAACCTCCTTGCGTACATGATACTTTGGGGCATTCCCCGATAAATAAATACAATTTTTCTTAGGGTATTCCCCAGTCAAATGAGTACAAAAAATTCAAATTCGATGAAATAAAAGCTACTCAACACATTCAAAAATTGAACAATCCACAACCCTAAGTTTTGTCTACCCGACCTAAGATTTTCCTATTGAATTTTTTGTCTTAGACATGATACTATCGAATTTGATAAATTAATACTTATTTCAAATTAACCAATTAATCAACTCAAACTAATGTGTTTTTTTATTAATTTCAATACCCACCCCCGAGTTTCATCTTCAATCATTGATGAAACAAGTCTCAATTATCAATTCAAAGCTTCTCCTATTGAGTTTTCAAAACCCAAATCAAGCATCAATAGCATACACACCGTAAGGAATCAAAACATGCTAAGCACACCGGTCATTCACAATCATATAACAAATTAAAGGGAGAGGAGATAATTAGACATCAAATGCTTTTTCAATTAAAATAATCCTTCCAACTAAACTGCGTCCAAGACCTCGAATGAGACCTCAACCAATGAACAAATCCAACTCGATACCAAATTAATCGCAAAAATCCTATAAATTTAATTTAAACACAAATCCATGAAAAGAAAATCCGCGACTCAAAGTAAAGATTACAAAGCATAAAAATTATATGTAATTTTTCAATGGTATCAACCCAATAATTGATTTTGAGATGGTTTGGTGGATGATTCTAGTTTTTTTGGTGATGGGTCGAGCTGGTGTCTTTGGTTTTATCTTGTCGGAGATCCAACGAGCTTAGAAGGAATGGAAAGCAGAGAAACAACTCAAATTCTGAGCGACCGTGATATTTTTTTGACGAGAAATAGTTGACCCCCCCCCCCAAAGAAAAAAATCAACTGGATTTACACCCATTTCTGTTTAACCACTTTAATTTCTCTCTGTTTTGCTATGATTTTTCCTTTTTTGTGTAGGGATTGACCCTTTGTGTGTGTGTATGATTTGGGTCTGGTTTCTTCTCTGGTGAGGTGTATGTTTTCCCTATTATTGTGTGGGTATTATATGTATCTCCCCAGAATATATGTAGGTATGTGTAATTATGTGTGTTGTGTATTACAGTGAGGATCGATGTGTGAGTTCCATTATGTGTGTGTAATTTATGTAGGTATGTATGCATAAAAATGGCGTGAGGTGTGTGTGTGAATTTGTTAGTGAGGGTGAGTGTGTATTTATGATGGTATCTCTCCGATTGTATATGTTCAGATGGGTAAATTTTGAGAGAGTGTGCGTATATGGTGTATCGATGTGTGTCGTGTTCTTCTCCCCTTCTATGAGAATTTTTAGTGGGTATTTGTGAGGTGTATGTATCTCTCTTCTGTTAGGTGAATTCTGTTAAAGGGGAGTATAAAATGTGAAGGGAGAGGGTATATGGTTTAGAGGGGTATGTGGGTATGAGTGGTGAGGGATGGGGTGAGGTGTCCACCTTTAATTGGAGAGGTTGTTATTTTTTTTATGGATTTGTTGAAAGTTGGTTATTATTTTTTGTCATTTTGTGGAAAAATTATCAACTAAAAGAGAGTGTATAGTAAGATGGGGTAAATTCGTCTTCCGAGAGGGACAAAATTAGGTGTCTACATCATGTCCCTCTTTGGATGTAAACACAAAGTGGTTTCAGACAAACAAGTAGACAACGAGGTAAAATTTTGACTCGACTATTATTCAAAAAGAAAGACAAAGAAGGACAGAGTACCACCGAGTCTTGATTTAGGATATCCTACCTACCCATGTTATGAGGGAATCAAGTCACAGGTATCTCAAAGGATTGGAAGGAGAGAGACTATACCGAGTTGGAGAGTCAAGGTGGTCCAATCTAGGTTCCGGTCCACGACTTTGTCATTACATCAAAAATAAAAATTATAAGTTAAAATGATAACTGAAGTTACAAAAGTCCTATCTATGCAGCTTCTCCGGACTCTTGACTTGAGTTTTTAATACTTTCACAATTGACAAAAGATCTGATCTTTTTTGGGCTCCATACGAAATTTGATGTTGGAGATGAACTCAAAATTGACCATGTTCTATCGGTGGTACTTCTGAACCTTGATCCTGAATTTGAAAATCTTCACCCTATCCTTCAGGCGGGCTCCTACCTTACAATTTCTTCACCTTGTTGCTTGACTTTCAATTTCATCACCCTATTCTTTAGGTGGGCTCCTAATTTGCAATTTCATCACCCTGTTCTTTAAGCAGACTCCTAACTTTTAATTTTATCACCCTGTTCTTCAGGCGGGCTTTTGACTTTTAATTTCATTACCTTGTTCTTCAGGTGGGCTCCTGAATTTTAGTTTTATCACCCTATTCTTTAGGCGGGCTCCTGACTTGCCATTTTATCTCCCTACTCTTCAGGCATGCTCCTGACTTACAATTTTATCACCCTATTCTCCAGGCAAGCTCCCAACTTGTAATTTCATCACCCTGTTCTCCAGGCGGGCTCCTGACTTATAATTTCATCTCCCTATTCTTCAGGAAGGCTCCTAACTTATAATTTTATCACCTTGCTCTTCAGGTTTGCGTCTGATTTTTAATTTCATCACCCTATTCTTCAGGTGGGTTCCTGACTTTTAATTTCATCACCCCGTTCTTCAGGCGGGATCCTGACTTGCCATTTTATCACCCTATTCTTCAAGAGGGCTCATGACTTGCAATTTCATCACCTTGTTCTTCAAGTGGGATCCTAACTTTCAACTTCATCACCCTGTTCTTCAGGTGGGATCCTGACTTTTAACTCCATTACTCTGTTCCTTAAGTGGGTTCCTGACTTTCAATTTCATCATCCTATTCTTCAGGCGGGCTCCTGACTTTCAACTTCATCACCCTGTTCTTCAGGCGGGCTTCTGACTTGTAATTTCATCACCCCTTTCTTCAGGCAGGCTCCTGACTTTCAATTTTGTCACCCTGTTTTTTAGCTGGGCTTCTGACTTTTAATTTCATCACCCTGTTCTTCAGAGGGGTTCCTGACTTGCCATTTCCTCACTCTGTTCTTTGGGCGAGCTCCTGACTTGCAATTTTATCACCCTGTTCTTCAGGCGGGCTTCTGAAATCAAAACCAAAACTAGAACAAAAATTATCCCATACAAAGATTATGATAAAAATGATTTATTTTCCAGAAAAATAAAGTCTCATTTTGCTAGGAGGGTCCTAAAGTGAAGTTCTTAATAATAGGAATTAAATTTTCTTTTTGCCCCAGTTTATCATCAAAAGTTTGTACGGGTGTCAAACCCAATCACAACTACTTGTAACAATGCATAATGCAAAGATGAATCAAGATTCTAATCAACAAATGCACCTTATAAGGGTAAACATGAATGACTGAGACCAAACAATCCGTCTCTTAATAGTGAAAGTGAAAAATACTTGCTAAACATGCATTTTTTAGGATTAAAGGCTTAAATTAGGAAGTGCACCTCTTAGCCATAAGACATGAAAGACCTAAATTAGAGAATGTATCTCTTAGGGGTACAAGATAATGAGTTTTACCATAATTATGATTACCAAACCTGTATAGCAACACTGCTCTTGCATTTGCAGAAATAAGGAATTGCACCTCTTGATATTTGCGCTTTGAAGTCTTTGATTAGAAGGTAGCAATTGTTTCTATTTCATACAAAGAAAACTTATGAGTTTAAAACAGGGTGGTTGGCTTGCGTCTTTGGCTTTCGAGGTAATTTCTCTTGCACTTGTCTTGCTGCACCATTGACCTAAACTTAAATCATTAAAAGTGACTCATAAGTAGGGGTGTGCAAAAACTGAACCGACCGATAGACCGAACCGATAAAAATGCTATTGGGTTATTGGTATTGGGTTGTTAGGTTAATGGTTTTTTATGGTTTTATAAAAGAATTTATTGGGTAAACAGTTAGGTTTCAGTTTTAGCTTATTGGGTTATCGATTAAACCGTTAACCACCCAATAAGGATACACTAAGTTATTGTTTTATCCCTATTTATTTTATATACATAAATATCTCTCTCTCTCTCTATATATATATATATGTGCACTACTTATTCACAATTTAGTGATTCACAAAGTATTAACCTATCCAGGGCAACAAAGGAACAATATAAAGCTCGAGTATTATCGTATTAGAAAGCTTGAAGCATTTAGTAGCTTCCAACAATTAGGATTTTGTTTTTTTTCCAAACTAGCATTCAGTTCAAGTTTGAATTTTCTTGTAAACTAAAATGCATTGCGTAGGATTTTGGCGATAGCTAAGATTTTGTTTTTTATGTTAGTTGTTACTATTTTTTTTTATGAGTATTTTCTTATTGGTTAAACCAAAAACCAAACCGTTAAGGATCAAAAACCGATAAACTAAAACCGATAAGAAATATCTTATTGGTTTTACATATTTAAAAACCAAAAACTGATAAACCGAACCAATAACACATAAAACTGAACCGACCGATGCATACCCCTACTCAGAGGCAAGCGCAATATCTCCACTTTGGTGTGTCTCTAAGATAAATTCTTTAAACCTTGATATTTTCACAAATTCTCAAACTTGTCTGTTGATAAAACTTTCTGCATTCCTCGTGTTAACTTATAATCATGTTTCTTTCATGTGCTGGCCATTTATCTTGCTTTGTGCAATTGAAGAAGTTGGTAGAAAGTTTTGAAATCCTTTCTCACTTGTTTTGACATGACTTGACTCAAAGACACGAGAAAAATAATTTTTATTCGAATGACAGACTCAAAAGGACCAAAAATAGAAATAAAGAGAAGAAAATAAAGACACTATTTGTCCCTTTTTAAGAATAAAGAAAAAAAGATTTATCTGAAAATGACAATCAATTCTAATGATTATGCAATGTATTTTTGGATTAAGCTGTCTGATCTTTACATCCAAAGTTTCCACTAATTGTTGTTGAGTTAATGGCCCTGAAACTGAGTTGCTTTCTTAGGTAAATTGCACTTATATACCTCATTTGGCTAGTGACATCTTGAAGGGTTTTCTCTACGAAACCTCTCTTATTTTTCTTTATCCCAGCTCAACATTACCTTATGGTTTTCGTGAGGGTTTTAACCAATGAGCCTCTCTTATTTTTATTTTTCTCTACTTAAAATCATCTTACGATGCCCGTAAGGAGTGAAGACTCTCTTAATTTTATCTCTCTCAACTTACCATCATCTTACGGTGCCCGTGAGGGTTTTCACCAACAAGATTCTCTTATTTTTGTTTTTTCTCAACTCACAATCGTCTTACAATTCCTGTGAGGGTTTTCACCAGTAAGACTCTCTCATTTCATTCTCTCAACTCATAATCATCTTATGGTGCCTGTGAGGGTTTTCACCAATAAGACTCTGTCATTTTATTTCTCTCCCGATTCTTTATGCTGAGGAAAACAAGTAGTTCCCAAAATGCATCATCCTATGCATTGCATGCTTAGCCTTATCATTCTCAAAGATTGATCTGAAGGTCTTTCTTTGGTTGTAACTTGGCCTTTGGATAAGGGTAGAAAGAAAGGATGGCATGAGGCCCTAGCGACACTTGAAGTGGGGTGGGACTTACAACTTTCGAAATCGATTCAAACAATAAAGATTAACTCATGACCTAGTTTCTTTTGACTGGGTAATTCTAAATTGTTCATTTTATTGGACCGGGCCCAAAGTAGGTCAGCCTACATATCTCACCCTCGAGAGAGGAGAATCAGGTCATATGTAGTTTCAACAACTTATTCTTTTGCTTGATTCTAATTTTTTTTCTTTTGTTGATTCTTTTCCTCTTGGAGACTTTTTCTGACTCTATTTTTCTTGTCATTCTTATCTTTTCTTTCGTTTTGAACATATTTTTTTTTGAAACTTTTCTGACTCTACTCTTTTGCTCAACACTTTTCTTTTGAACTTTTCTGACTCTATCTTGATTCCAAAAGAGGGTTGTGAAAGAAAATAGGACTAAAACTTAAACAGGGTAAACAAAGGATGACACAATGTTTGGATAGCTAAATGAAATGCCTTCATCATATAAATCCTTAAAAATGCAAGATCATGATATGCAGTATGAAAGTGGGAGATGGAGATCATTTATAACATTTTTTAGCTCTAGCTTGACCTGAGCATGTGCGTCACTGCTTCTTCTGCACTTTGTCCCGCATACAACTCCACCTTTGTTGTACATCCCTCACATCAAATGAATCATGCTTTTGTGGAGCTGATTATCTTCCTATTTCTTTTGGTATAGGATCGTGCATCCACTACTTGACCTAACTTAGATATGCCTTTCAATTGATGATCAAGTTGTTCTTGTGATTCTTGCCTTAATTTTTAAAGAAGGCTTCAACTTGGTCACCAAATATCTTACACTCTACCTATTTTATCTGATGCTCTTTTCTAAATGAAATATTCTGATTCAAAGTTAATGCTTAAACTGGATTTTAAGATTTAGCTGAAAATTCAGGTAGCATGTCATATCACTAGAACCAACATAAAATATATTGTGTAAAATATGGATAAGTATACTATTGTGCATTTTTCAAAGTATATTGAGAAAGTAGAATAAAATATCTTGAATTTTGCAAAGAGGAACCTTGTTGTAGGTGATTATGTAGATCTGATGTATAAGCTCGGGGTCGAGGCTGACGGTATTATTGAGTTGAACCTCTCAAGCCCCGTTGTGTCCCCGACACATAATAGCTAGTTCTCCTTCTTCTTTCCTTCAATCCCCCTTTGATTGCAATATCGTCCTAAGTATTTTACAGATCCTCGTACCCATCATGCTCCTCAAATTATGATATCTCAAAGTTAGTAGGGAGATTAACACTTGAAGATATGTCCTAGTCCTTATATGCAACATCTTCATAATTCGCAAGTCCCAGAGAATTTTGCATAGACTTTTCTGCACTCTTTATTTTCCTAGCTATTTTGTTTTGCTTTTCTGTCGTGTCAGACTTCTTGTTAAGAAATTTTGGTGGTCCAATTAACATAGATGTGGGCTCAGGAGTATAATAGTGATCATCAAGATTATTAAATATTAACTCACTAGCAGACTGGAAAAGCATAATCATTGGACAGAAAGCCAAGGTGGGAGGCTCAGTAGAGGGTTGGACAATAGAAGCATAGATGATAGATGGTTCTATCAATGCGGTAGATTTACACTAAAGAGCTAGAGAATGAGTGATGGAAGCATTGGGATGCTTTTGGCTTGGAGTGGATTCTGAGGCATGTTTTGGTACATCAACAATAGTAGGAAACTGACTTTGCAATTTTGATGGAAATCTCAAGTTATTTGTGGGGTCAAAAGTGGGGAATGGAGGAAGATCCAGCCTACGGTCCCAAGATCGATACATTTTAATCATTTGTTGCCTTAATCTTACAGTTACTTGCTTTAAACTCTTATTTTCCTGGATCTTTGTTTGATCCATGATGTCACTCACCATATACTTGTTGAACACAACTAACCCTTCCTAGGACTTGGTATGATGTGGAGGACCAGCCAAAATGCCATAAACCAACCACTTTAAACTAACTGAATGAGAAATAACAAAGGTGTTAGAATGCAATACTTATCCAAAACCTTTTTTATTTTTCTTTTGAAAAGATCACCGAACCCAAGGAGGGTGCCTACGTATCTCACCCTCGAGAGAGGAGAATCAGGTGTGCGTATTTTGTAAAGTTTGGCCAAAGATGGCCAATCAAACGCTCTTTATTTTTCTTTTCTTTTTCACAAAACTTTAAGAAGAACAGAAAAATAACAAATTGCCAAAAGAATTGATTAAAATCTTTTTTAATTTTTAGCTTAAAATCCCTATATAAAATGAAACCTATGATTACCAAAGAAAATCTTTTTGGGTTTTCAATTTTGAATTTTTTACAAAAATGAAACTTGAACCTATTAAAGGAAAATCTTTTTTGTAGTTTTGTTTTAAAAAGATGTATATGACACCTACTCTAAATGTAGAGTGAAGAAAATCTTTTTGGATTTTTGAAATAAGATAACCAGACCGTAGAAGGGCGGCCTACGTATCTCACTCCCGAGAGAAGAGAATCAGGTGTGTATAATTCATCCAGATTGGACAATCAAACAATAACGGACAGGCTGAACTATGACTTGTGAGACACGACCAAGACAGATGAAGAAAAACGTCTATAAAATCTTTTTTGGGGTTTTTCAATTTGACACTTCACATAGAATTGACAACAATAACTATGAAAGTAAAATCTTTTTGATATTTTTTGTTATATGCAATGTACAAAACTTCTACCATTTTTTGAATTTTTTGTTTTATAGAACGCTCCTATTGAAAAGTCTTTTTTGAAGTTTTCAAATTATGAATGCTTGCTAGAGAATAAAAGAAAAATCTTTTCGATATGTTTGTTTTTTCTTGAGAAGATGAGAGCAAAAGGTAAAAAAAATCATTTTGAATTTTTGAGTTGTGAAAAACAAAATCCATAAACAACACTAAAAAAAACTACAAAACTCCTTTTTTTTCCACTTTTTTTTTTAACTTTTCCTTGACTACACACTTTTCTTTATTTCTAGCACATGCTTTCCCCAAATCAGTTCATTGAATGACTCTGCTACCCTCAAAGAACCAAGAATTAGCACGTACGGTGTTTTAGGGGAAAGTCTCCTATAAAAGACCAAGTGGGTCCCGCTAACAAGGCTGTTCGAGGGAGCGTATGGTCATAGTGGTTGTGATTACTTTCCACCTACTCCATGCTAGCCGACGACTCCCCTTCCTAAAATATGGGTGACTCAACTAGAGGTTATGTATACAACGTGTACTGCGGGACTTGTCGTGAAAGAAATAATTCGGGTTATGCAAATGATGACAGATATAAAGCAGTAACACATAAGAGAAAAAATGTAAACACATAGCACGTAGGCACTCATAATGATAAATAAATACAAATGATAACACAAACAATGTTTATACACCCAAAATGTCAAACTAAGCTGATACAATTCCAAAACTAAGCTCGTATTCTGAAAAAATTCCCAGTGGAGTCGCTAGAGATGTCACACCCCCCTTTAACCAAAAAAGATTGATTTTAAGTTTCAAAAGGATTTTCATTATTAAGTGACAAATTATAAAGTTTATTTGCGAAAAGATTTTTTTCATTTAAACTCAGAGTTGCCACTTGACATTAATTGGGTGTGCCAAGTCACCTTTTAAAATCCTTTTTCCAAATAGTTTGACTCTAAAAATTAACCCATGAACATAGATTCCGATTAAGGAATTCTGTTGACCGAAGAAAAGGTGTTAGACATCCCTCGATCTTGTGGTTTGACCAAAGTCGTCCTGTAGAGTATATCAGCTAGCATGACACTGTGGAATATATAAACCAAACAAAACACACAACAAGAAAACAAACAATAAAACAAACAAAACCAAAAAATAGTGTCTAGTCCAATTTATTACAAACCAAAATAAAAATACTGAAATGAAAACCTAAACTATTCTAATTATCATAATTATGCTTTACCCGATGCCCGGGCCTTGATCACGAATCTCATTATGTTCATGATACTTCGGGGCATTACCCGATGAATAAATACAATTTTTTCCGGGGCATTCCTCGGCCAAATGAGTACAAGAAATTCAAATTAGATGAAATAAAAGTCATTCAACACATTCAAACACTGAACAATCCACATTCCTAAGTTTTGTCTACCCGACCTAAGATTTGCCTATTAAATTTTTGATCTAAGGCACGATACTATCTAATTTGACAAATTATTACTTGTTTCAAATCAACCAATTAATCAACTCAAACCAATGTGCTCTTTTATTAATTTCAATCCCCACCCCCGAGTTTCATCTTCAATCATTGATTAAACAAGTCTCAATTATCAATTCAAAGCTTATCCTTTTGAGTTTTCAAAATCCAAACCAAGCATCAATAGCATACACACCGCAAGGAATCAAAACATGCTAAGCACACAGGTCATTCACGATCATATAAAAAATTAAAGGAAGAGAAGAGAGAATTGGACCTCGAATGCTTTTTTAATTAAAATAATCCTTCCGACTGGCCCCCGTCCAAGACCTTGAACGGGACCTCAATCAACAAGCAAATCAAACTCGATACCAAATTAACTGTAAAAATCCCAAAAATTTGATGCGAACACAAATCCACGAAAAGTAAATCCGCGACCCAAAGTAAATATTATAAAGTCCAAAATCCGTATGCAATTTTTCAACGATATCAACCCAAATAACCAATTTTGAGATGGTTTGGTGGATGATTCTGGTTTTTCTGGCGATGGGTTGAGCTGGTGACCTTGTTTTTGTCTCGCCAAAGCTCGGTGAGCACAGAAGGAACGTAAAGTGGAGAAACAACTCAAATTCTGGGAAACTGTGATGTTTTTCTGACAAGAAATAGTTGGCCCCCCAAAAAATCAACCCATTTTCGTTCAACCACTTTAATTTCTCTCTGTTGTACTCTGATTTTCCTTTTTCTGTGTGTGAATTGACCTTTTGTGTGTGTGTGATTTGGGTATATTTTCTTCTAGATGAGGTGTATATTTTCTCTATTATTGTGCGGGTATTGTGTGTATTACCCCAGAATATGTGTAGGTGTGTGGGAATTATATGTGTTGTGTATTACAGCGAGGATCGATATGTGAATGCCATTGTGTGTATGTAATCTGTGTGGGTGTGTATGTACAAAAATGGTGTGAAGTGTATGTAATCGTTGTTATTAATTGTTCATTATATTTTGCTATAACTTAGTTTGGTTGGCTGATTTTGGTGTCACCTACACCTTGTTAACTTGTCAAACTCATATTATTATTCTTGGCCGAAACTAGCTCTCAAAGGGTCCTCGGTTTGTTCATGAGTTCCTAGTCTCTTTCCTTACCATTTGGTATCAAATCAAGGCTGGTTGTGTTCTGATACTACCAATCTTGGGCTCTCTTAGTCGAAATATCAAAAGAAAAAAGAGTTGAAGTGTTCTTGTTCTTGGTCGAGTGTTCTTCTTCTTGTTGTTGTGTTTGGCCGAGATTTGTATCTAGATTTGAGTGTGTTTTGTTGTCTTTGTTTGTTTTTAGTGTTGGTTCTCTTTCTACTCAACACTTATTGAGTCTACCACCCAAGTTCTTGAGCAAGATTCAAGTTGTGTTGTGGTGTTAAATGGACGGTTTTGTTGTTGTTGATGATGGTGTTCATCTTGTGTTGTGTAGCAAGATTCAAGTTGTGTTGTGGTGTTAAATGGACGGTTTTGTTGTTGTTGATGATGGTGTTCATCTTGTGTTCTTGTGTTGTGTCGAAGAAGTTGTTATTTGATCTTGAATCGAGAAAAGAAGTATAAGACTTTGTGTTTGTTTTGAAAACAATTCCAAGACTACACCACAGTAGTAAAAGAAAAAGAGACATTCAAAAAGCATACTTATAAAAAGGAGTAACAACACATACAAGGCTACTCCAAAAGGATGTTTTGCCAAAAGAGTACTAGTTGGTGAAAAGTTGGTAGAAAACTTTGACTCTTGAAAATAGAGTCTAAAATCTTGTCCACCTATACCATATCCAAAATATCTTCCTCAAAGGTGTAGTATTGAACATCAAAGTCTTGGAATAAATTTTCTTCAACAACGTGTGTTTTGTCTTATAGGTTTGTGTGGTATTGTTGCTTGCGGTTCAAAGACTTGAACATTGTTGGTGTGTTGATGTTGTGAATCCTTAAGGTAATTTCTTGGCCATAATGCAAACCATTTAGGGCCCTCCTTGATGCTATGTCCCGAGACATTGCTAGGGCGAATGCGGGTCTTGAAAAGATTGACTTAGATGTGGTTGCTATGATTGAAAGGTTGGATCATATGGAGAGTCAAAGGAACTCTCATGCTTATACTCCTCTACTCCATGTTTCCTCAAGTGGGCATGACTAAAACACTCCCACCACCATTGCCCCCTAAACTTTACCTCAAATGATCAATCTTCCAAGACCACCACAAAATACCATAAGTCAAGCTACCAATTACCCTCAAAATCGAGGCCTAAGTGTACCACCTCCTCCATGATTTGATCAAGTCCAACAATAAGGACTTGGAAGCTAAATTCCTCCACTAAAACTGAACCCTCCCATCCAAGAACAACTTAACCAAAGACGTCAACCTCCACCAAATCAAACTCCTCCCTTCCAAGATCCACTTCTCCAAAATTGACTCGTCCATATAGAGGAATATGGAAGAGAGGAACATGAAGGATATAGAGTCTATTATGAGACTTATATGATGGAAAAAGAGTTAAGAGGAAGACATAGGGATCAAAGGGGATACCGAGGGCATGGAGGAAGAGTTGGTCTATGGGACCAACAAGGAACCCGCCACCAAGTGGAGATATGGGAATTGAAATGGATGAGCTTGAAGGAAAATATCAAGATGGAGAGGAAGCCTAGGTTCAAAATGAAGAAGTTGGCCGAGACTTGTGTTAATGAGATCTCGTGTCGTCATGTTCTTTGCGGACTGTTTTAGTTCTATCTCATGTTTTGCAGGCTGTTTTGAGTGGTTTCTTTGAAGTGGACAATTAAGCGAGGTGAAGCCATGAATTTGTGGGAAAATTTCTCTCAAGATGGAGAGGATGACATAAGAATAATCACGGATATGAACTTAAGAGAGTTTCTCTCAAGATGGAGAGGATGATACAAGAATAATCACTGATATGAACTTAAGAGAGTGCATGTTGGACCCGAGACTTGGTGGATACAAATGAAGTGCAAAGGAGCACCTAAATGGACACCAAAATTGTCCATACCTAATCCAAGGGCACCTACTTGAAGCCATTCATTAAAGGGCCTTTTTGGTCATTTCACCTTACTTTTGTAATAAATCTATAAATAGGCTAGTTTAGTTCTTTAGATCTTTAGTTGATGATTATTGTAAGTATTGAACTTTTGAAACACCAAGTCCTCTCTCCTTAAGGCACAAAAAGAAAACTTGTAACTAGGAAAACATTCAAGGGTAGAAACGTTGGTGCTTGAGTGGTAGACTCTGCTCTTGTGTCATCGTAAAAGTTAGGTGATTGTGTGTGTAGCTGTTAAGGGTCTCAGAGTTTAATATACTCTTTGGTTCTTAGGATTTATTCCACCTTTGTCTAGCTATCTATCATTTTGTTTGTTGTTATCTTGTAGTAGATTGTATCTTGTATTGTAAGTCCTGTGGTGTTGTCTTGTTATAACATTGTCATTATTCTTAATTGTTCATTATATTGTGTTGTAACTTAGTTTGGTTGGCTGATTTTGGTGACACCTACACCTTGTTAACTTGTCAAACTCCTATTCTTATTCTTGGCCGAAACTAGCTCTTAAAGGGTCCTCAGTTTGTGCTTTGTTGAGTGGACTGTTTTGGTGTCATTTCCTGAGTTCCTAGTCTCTTTCCTTATCAAACGGGAACCAACCTAGGACGAATTTATAAATATGTCGTGCACTTTTAAATGATTTTCTGATGAATTTCAATCGGAATCATGGGCAGTGGAGAGATAGTGGTGGCAGAGAACAGGGCGATAGAGTGATGGAGATTGACTGTGGCCTAGTTTTATTGGACATCAGCTGGCAGTGGAGCGGCGGTATGGTACTATTGTTGGTCGGGACTTGAGAGGATGAGGCGGCAGTGGTATTTTGGTGTAGCTGGTCCATCGATAGGGGCGTTGGCCTAGTGGCTGGCGGCTATTGTTGTTGTCACCGGTTATGGTTGTTCGATGTTTGCTAGAGAGAGAGAGAAGAGAGTATGGCTGAAGAAAGAGAAACAAACGACTCTTTTATTGTTTTGGGAAAATAGGATTAGGGTTTGTTTTGTTTAAAAAGGGAAGAAAGGATGATTTAATCCCAATCGTCGATCGCATATGATCAACGATTGTGATTAAAATTGAGAAGAGGAGATGAAAATTGATTAAAAATTGAATCAGATTAAACTCAAAAATAGGATAAAATTGATATTAATCGAATATAAAATGGATAAAAATTAAATAAGTTAAAAATAATTTAGGTTGCTATTTACAAATATAACAAGATATCACTATCAAAAATAATCTACGCATGTAAAATTAATGTTACATAAAAAATATTTTTATAACATTATCGGTAATAAGTTAAAAATATATTACTTACGAGTAGTAATAATAATAAGAAGAAGAAATCAATGTTTGTAAATTATGAGAGAAAATATTAAAATAAAATATTAACAATTTACGTGAAATGTTATATTTAAGTTAATAATTTATATGTACTATAAAAACTGATAATGTAAAAGTAATAAAAGTAAATTGTAAATTATCATATTGTGAATGTGACACGTCAAAATGTCATTCGATATTAAAAATAATGCGTAGAAAATACTAATATTCAAAAATATAATTTTTGTAAAATAATAGCCTAAGAAAGCATCGGGAGGTCAAAATTGGGTGTCAACAGCTTTCCTCATTGCTTGAGAATGGTAAAAGAATTGTCGAGCAACGAAAGTTGATGTAGTAGCCAATTTTATTCGATCGAGAAGAGGATTTGTTGGAGTGGGAGTAACGGGAGGTGGTTTTTAAAAAATAGTGTGGCCGAGACTTTGGTTTAAGTTTCCTACATATCTCTGGTTTTACAAGAATCAGGCCGTCTGTAGTTTTTAGATTTAGGAATGAATGATGTGCCTAAAGAATGTCAATGATAATGGATAGGGGCATCAATAGTGAAATGGTGGATCGATGAGATGGAAATGAATAGAATTTGAAAGCGTGAAAGTGAAAGGTATGTGAGTTTCAATTTGAGTTTATGCGATGGATGGATAAATGGGGTGATATTTCAAAAATAGGGGCAAAAATTATTTCTATTTGTTACTCTTTCTCTGTTACCTACGTACTTTACAGTATACTAGATAACAAGGATTAGGGTATGTAAACGATAAGCAATTACTATACATAAAATAAATGTGGGAGTAAAGAAATCATATATGTTGTATATGTGGATTTAATATTGGGCCTTTCGATGCAATGTTAGATTAGCTGTTGGGCTTCTCGATATGATGTTGGATTGACTATTGGGCCTCTTGATATGATGTTGGATCGGTTGTCGGGCCTCTCAATGCAATGTTGGATCGATTGTTGGGCCTCTCAATGCAATGTAGGATCGGCTATTGGGCTTCTCAATATGATGTTGGATCAGTTGTTGGGCTTCTCGATATGATATTGGATCGGCTGTCGGGCCTCTCTATGGAGTGATTCCTGTCATCTGAACCTATTAATCCTATGCTCAAAGAAATATTGTGATTTTGTAAAAAATGGGAGGTTGATTTGTGCCTCTGCCTCTGTTGAAGTATCTTCTTCTTGATTGTTGTCGTTTCGCTAATAAGCCTCATTCGGGTCTTCACTCGGGTAGATAGAAATAGATAGTTGTTTAAAAAAATCATGCTTGCAAATGGTTGAAAGTGAAGAAAAATTTGTCAGAATAAAACATGAAATGTTGTTAAATCATTGGTTGTGACATGTTTTAAGACAATACAACATCTTATAAGTCCTTTTTATATTGTTTAGTAAATTTTGAGGACCAATCAAAAATTTCTGCCCCAGTATAGTGTAACACCCCGTACTTTTACCTAACTTAAATTCATCACAAAAATACAAAGAATTGCTTTAAAGATGAATACACATTTTTACATGTGGAATTTTTAAGATTTTGACTTTTTGTTGTGTGGAAAATTGAATAAGCTTTCTATCGATAAAAAATTCGCCCAAAGCCGACAGTCGGGCAAAGAGTTATGGCCATTTTAGTAAGATAGTGTACCACCTGACCCATCAACGCGCGCGGAGCCAGCCAAAATGTTAATTGTCAAAAACCAGTGAGCCTCCGCGATATTGGGGCGAAGCCAAGGCTCAATTTCAGAATTGTCCTTTTTCAGTGTTCCAACACGATACCACTGCGTCGTGGTAAACTTCAAGGTCTCAATCAAAGTGGCAACACGATATTACTGCGTTGCACCGCTATGCAATTTCCTAGTTGTCATTTTCCATTGGCTTGGCGTGATAGTGGCGCGTCGCGCCAGGGGTCCAGATTGGAAAATTTCACAAAAAATTAAAAGGACGCCCAGGGTTAAATCAGTCTTTTCCTATGATTTTATTCCGCCCAGATATGAGATTTAAACCCTAAAAACATTTAAACCCTTCATTAGTCACTTTCCCCCAAAAACAAAAGGTATTTCTCTCTCAAGAAAATAAACCCTAACTCTCAAGAATCAAGGTCAAGCCCAAGAATTTCTCCAACAACTCATCAAATTAAGGTATGTTAGATGTTCATCCATGGATCCTTACCTTCCATGGAGCCCAAGAATCCTTTTTCAAAATACAAGATTTATGATTTTCATATTTGAATTTGATTGAATTCATGTTCATGGTGTTGTTTGAGTTTTAATCCATGATTTAGATTACAAGTTCCAAGAATTGATTCCTGCATGTGTTGAATTACATGATAGTCATGATAAACCCTTCAATTTGCAAGTTGATTGTTGTAACCATATTAACCCTAAGTGTTTATGATTTAATGAACCAAGTATGCTTCTTATGTGTTTGATAAATTGTCTATGAGAATGAAATAATGTCATTGTAGCATGTTAACATGTATTCCCAATCCATGTACAAGTTAATGCATTATAAGTGTTTGATGAAATGTCTCTATGAATTTATTATGACTAAGTGAACATTGTTATGTTATTCAAGATGATACTTTGCTTTACTTTTCATACTATCGAGTTCTGGGGGTATTTAATACTCGATAATTTAGCTGTTTATCTAGAGCCAGTGTCAGTTACAGAATAGTATCAGTCATGTCACTATCAGTAGTACTCTTAATCCATTACAGAACTCAGTAAAACTCAGTTCAGTGTCTTTTAGTTGGGAGTAGGATTCAGCAACGAGCGAGCCTAGGGATGGGGGCACACCCGTTGGTTAGGTCTGGGTCCCTAAAAGCAATCCCTAAGTTCCAGAACTACGTAGACAGCGTAGGTTATGAGATGTCACTCGTTAGATAGGACTGACATACCCAGGGATCACCCGCTAGTTTAGGACTGATCTCAGGGGTCACCCGCTAGTTTAGGACTGATCTCAGAGGTAGTCCTAGATCGTTACATATAGAGAGTTGTCAAGGATCACAAAAGAATGCGTGTATGAATTTTTTAGGTCGTCTCAGAAATTTTTCCCAGTTCATAATTATGCAAATGTCATGCCCAACTAGATAAAAATTATTAGCAGAGATATATATGTCTATATAGAAGATTAAATCCTTGTTGTCCATGATATTTTGGGATCCTTAAAAATCTACCCAGTTTCGTCTTTTAAAAAAAATGATCACGTTGACCACATGCCTTCTTTCACATATCAAGGGTATGGTTTGGGCTTACTTTGATGATATTGCAAGGCAGTTGCTATATTTGTACATATTGTATACACTCAAAAAAAATCGTTAGTCAAAAAGTAATGTTGATTAATACTTTGCTCGATTTGACTCCTTGTCGTTGTCTTCTATTCCATATAGAGTTGGGACTTGTACTCCGTCATGGTAAAATTTTTTAGAGTCCTCAAAAATTTCTGCCCCAGTTTAGGATAAAAGACACCTTTTTCACGTCCTTGTGAATCGATATAATGCTTCCTTGTGAAGTCTTATATTCCTTTTTCACTCAAAGAAAACATTAGTTCAAGAGAAACAGTTGTCTTACATTTGAACATTGTGATCTCAATTGGAATCTGCCTTTATATGCTCAAAGGTCAGGTCTAATAAAGGTGTTGGAATTTGAGAAGAGTTTTTGAGTTGGATAGAGAGAGGAAAGAAAATTTTTATTAGATTAAGACCTGACCCAAAAGGGATGCTTACATATTCAAATAAAAGTTAGGTCAAATGTCTTTCAAAAGTACAACGAAAGGTAGATAAGATAGTAAAAATGTTATTTAGTCATAAGATAAATAAATGAAGACTGACAGGATCTCCCACTTTCAAAAGTGGAGCATGTTGAAGGAAATTGTTTAGATAGTGTTGAGTAACGTAAGAATAAGGAGATTCTTGCCAAACAGTGTTTTGCCTTGGGCAAGAGAAAAGAGGGATATAATTTTTTGGATATCGAACATATTTGTCATAATGCAGATTTTCAACTGAGTCGATGTTCAAACACTAAACAACCTTCAAATAATAAATAGTGAATTGAACAAAACAAGTATCAGCGTACTCAATGTGAAAAGAGATAGTGTGCCAATATGAGTCATTTTATCAAGGAGGACTTTAGGAATAATAGGTGGTCTAGAACTTAAGCTTGAGAAACGAATTGATCTCAAAGGATATAAGATAGGCTCTAAGGTACTAAGTTTGTACTTGAAGCTGATGGAGAGAACAACTAAATAATGATAAGTTGTTCAAAAGATGCACATAAAATGTTTACAAAAATGTTTTGGATAAATGGGAGAAGTGAAGATTGAAAATTTTTGAAGTATTTAGCTTGAAACTTTTGACAATTTGAAAGATCGTGGAAAGACGTTTGAATAATCCAAAAAAATTTCTAAGTTTCACCCTTATGACATTATAGAAAGGTGAAAGAAATGTAGAATATGATTTGATAGAAATAACTATTTGAATGATAAGGATTGTTTCACATTTTCCAATATTAAGGTATTTTGTAAGAGAAAAAAAAAAAAGAGGAAGATTGCATCCTTATAAAGGATTGCCTACGTATCTTGTTAGAACAAGAATCAAGTCAGACATAGTTCAGAATTTGAGACTGATAAAAAATCGAGAAGCGGGTGGAGATGAATTATAGACGAAATAATCAAGGAATGTTGTTAAATATAAATGTAAGAACAAATTAGGAAAAATAACAAATTTGACATATGCATATAAGTCTTGAAGACATGCTAGATATATTCAGGATGTATATTTCTTAGTATAGAAATATACTATTAAGCTCTAGAGAATAAGAGTGATTTTGACAAGGTCCCGTCAAGCGAACAACTTGAGAGTGGGAAAACTTGTGACTGTCGTGCACCTCTGGTCGACCGATCCGCAAGGCATTTCCCAAAGGGTGTTTAAGGAAAGAACGTTCGTGCAACAACGCAACCGTTCATATAAAGAAAATAAAGAAGGTTCTAAGTGGAAAAAATTATGAGTGGAATGACAGTTTATGGAAAGCAGTAACACATAGCACATAGCAAAAGTATAATAGCATATTCAACAAAATAACACAACATATAGTCAATTATCAAGGGGAAAAGAGAAAGGAGATAAACAAGAAGGGAAAAATACGTAAAGGGACAAGGGAAAAGGTGAACACGTAGAAAAATAAATCATGATGCTAAAAGCAAACAATATTAACCAAACATCAAAACAAAATTTATACGAATAGAGAGAATCCCACATAAAACATAAATTTGTAATGTTAGAACCTAAGTATCCCCAACAAAGTCTCCATTCTATCACGCTTCATTTTTTCTCGCGAAAAGCAGGATTTGACGTGACTACTCTTTTAGGATTTTTTAAAGAGTGAAGAGTCGTCACCTAATGAATTAAGGTGTGTTAGGGAACCGTTCTAGGCTAACTATGAACCTATTATGTTATTTAGTCTTAGTTCACCAGAAATTCACGTCAAGGTTCAAATCACCTCGAAGGAAGGTATTAGGCACTTTTTGAGGTCCACAAAGGTGGTTCCCGGCCAAATTTATATTTTACGTGGGGATTCTATGTGATAAACAAAGGTCGCTTATTTTATTATTAACTTACTATTACTAAGTGGTAGAAATAATAAACAAGACATGCTATTTAACTATTTTTAAAATACTAATTATCTAAGTGATGACAAAACAATATAAGGAGCAATGTAAAACAGATAAGCGAGGAGATAGAAAGGACACAATTTATAATAAAAATTTATTAAATTAAAGAATCTAAACTACTCCAAATAAATAAACATATAAAGTAAAATAAAAAAATAAATTCGAAAGGTCAGACCAAGAAATTATTTTGGTGTTATTCGAACCAGTACCGAACTTGTTAGTCATTATCCGATCCATTAGCCAACGGTCGAATTCAAGACAAATGACAGTGTCATATGTCGTATCGACAATATATATTTGGGTATCATTACTTTCAAATGTCTAATCGCCCCCGCCTAGGATGGTTGTCAAACCTAAAAGCGTTCTAAAAGGAAAGGATAAAACTAACGCCTCTACAATGCCTATCATCTAAGAGGCATTGGACTTTTCTATTTTAAGTTTGGGGTCTAGACAAATAAAACTAGATTTTCTAGTAGACTCAAAGCACGTAAAACACATAAGACATCAAGTAGCATGTAATAGTTTCAAATATGTCTTTTGCTTAATTAATAGTTTGTTAAAGTGATTAGCATGCTAAGACAAACAATTACTCATTTTGGTGTCATTAATCTATAGGCATAATGTCTAATTGAAAAGTAATTGCTTATTGATGAAAAGTAATTGTCAAACCATTTCAAAACATTGTTATAAATTTATTAAAGACAAAAGAACGTCAAACTAAAGCAAATATGTTGGGAAGTGATACCCGTGAACATGTTATAAATCAATAGAAGTGTTAGACATTAATTTTAGAGCGTCAGGAAACATATTCGCTCGCTGAAAATAATTAATATGTTGAAAATTACTTCTGAAAATTTAGAACATTGCTGTAAGTACATCTTTATATTCTGAAAACTTAATTCAATAAAGTTAATTTTCAAGATGCTAGAGATCAGATTTATAGGCTGGAAAGTGTAATTTGGAATGCTGAAAATTATTTTTTCACTGCTGAAAAAGTGATTTTATATTGCTGAAAATTAATAAAAGATGCTGAAAACTGTTTAATTGCTAAAATAGACATGCACAAAACATTGAAAAATTCCCATGACATCCGAAAGTCGACAAAACATGTCAAGATTAAATTTGGGACCAAAAGTAACTTAAAAGAAATCCTAGAAGCATGATTTCTAAATGAATCAATTAATAAGTCCTAGATTAGGTTTGCCTAGGTGACAAACAAATCAATTAAATAAATTCTAAATTGGTTTGCCTAAGTGATTCACGTTACACATAAACCATGCCCCCAAGCAGCTCATATAATTTATTATTACATCAATGAGGTTTATACAATAAAATACAGACCAATGAATAATGATAACAAAAAAACAAGACTAAACCAAGAAAGGAATAAGATGCCCCTCTCCAACTCCCGGACAACTCTTCAAATCCCACGAATCGACTAACTTTCTGCCACAAATCTGTTAGCATGGCCTAAATGCACAAAAGAACAAACTAACAAAATTCATCCAAAGATGTTTTTTTAAGGTTTATATTAGCCTTATAATCAATTTTTTGCAACCAACGAGCATATCACAATAGTTGAACCAAGCCAACATAAACAAGATAAGCGAAGTGACAGATTATACATACCACATCAAGCACATTATTTATTAAAAAAAAAAAGCCATAAGCAAATAATTTGTGAAGTTCAATACTTATTAAGGTATTATGGAAAACATACCTCTTAGGAGTAAAAGCAAAGACACAAAACCAAAGTGGGAGAGCATGAAAAAGCAGACCAGAGTCTTGAATAAAATCAATAGAAGCTAGTCAATCCCCAAAGCAGCAATTGAATATATGTTTTAAGAATTTTCGATGTTAAGCCGTAAGCAAGGGGAATGTAATCATGTCAGCCCCAATAGTAAAAGGGAAATATTGCTTATATAGTTGGGGAGAGTGGAGAATTAAAAGGAAGAAATATGTAAGAAAATCAATCAGAGGTGGTAAGAAAGGAAAATAAAATATGCTAAAAATCAATTATCAAAACCGAATCAATTAAATGAGACGAAAATATGCTTAACTTCCATAGATATTTACAGAGTCTGTTAAAACCAAAAAAGCCAAGGAAGAGCCCACACGATTTTCCTTCTTTGCAAATTTTCACCATAAATAGACAATAATGAGACTATAAAATTATTCAAAAAATTAAGGAAATTAACCGATACTGCTCAATCACACAAATATTTGCCATAAATATTCGATTACCAAAGTTGTCAACCTCCAACGCGTGATTTGACTTCAATTTCAATAAGGGACCGAATCAATTAACAACAACTAGTTTGACAACCCGATTTACCAAAAGAAAGAATTTCCAGTCAATCACATATGATAAAAAATTAATCAATAATCAAGAACGTAGATTAGAATCAACGCCCAACATTAGCATCAAAATCAAGCACATGCAAATTTGGGCGTTTTCACATATATTGATATAGATGAGAAGATAATCATGTATTTAAAGGAATTAAACAAAACATTCAAAGTTAGACATAGCCAATTTTAAATCTAAGAATCTGTTAAAAAGGAAAAAGAGTAGAAGAGGGTTTAGGCAAAACTTAAAACTGGAACCAACCTGAGACGGATTTGTGAATACGTCATGCACTTTTAAATGATTTTTCGATGAATTTCAATTGGAATCACGGGCAGCGGCGGAACAAGGTGGCGGATTGATGGAGATCACTGGTGGCCTGGTTTTGCTGGACATCAGCCGACAGTGGAGTGGCGACGTGGTACTGTTGCTGGTCGTGGCTTGAGAGGATGAGGCGGCGACGGTAGTTGGGTGTTGCTGGTCCATCAGTGGCGGCGTTGGACTAGTGGCTGACGGCTGTTGGTGTCGTCACCGGCCATGGTTGGTAGGCGTTCGCTAGAAAGAGAGAGAGATGCGGCTTACAGAGAGAGAGAAGAGAGTATGGCCGAAGAGAGAGAAAGACGTGGCTCTTTTGTTGTTTTTTTTGGAAAATAGGATTAGGGTTTGTTTTGTTTAAAAAGGTTTGTTTTGTTTAAAAAGGGAAGAAAGGATGATTTGATCTCAGCCGTCGATCGCATGTGATAAACGGTTGTGATTAAAATTAAGAAGAGGAGATGAAAATTGATTAAAAATTGAATCAAATTAAACTCAAAAATAAGATAAAATTGATATTAATCGGATATAAAATGGCTAAAAATTAAATAAATTAAAAATAATTTAGGTTATTATTTACTAAATATAACAAGATATTGCTATTAAAAATAATCTACGCATGTAAAATTAGTGTTAAGTAAAAAATATATTTATAACATTATCGTTAATAAATTAAAAATAGATTATTTACAAGCCGCAGCAGTAGTAGTAGTAGTAGTAGTAATAATAATAATAATAATAATAATAATAATAATAATAATAATAATAATAATAATAATAATAGTAGTAAATTACGGGCGTCAATATTAAAATAAAATATTAAAAATTTACATGAATTGTTATATTTGAGTTAATAATTTATATGTACTATAAAAAATAATAATGTAAAAGTAAAAAAAAAAAATTATATTCTCATATTGTGAATTTGACACGTCAAAATATTATTCGATACTAAAATAATGCGTAGAAAATACTAATATTTAAAATTGATAATTTTGGTAAAATAACAGACTAAGAGAGCATTGAAAGGTCAAAATTGGGTGTCAACATTGGTGATTATGTTTCCTTTAAGTTTCACCCTTGAAAGGTGTGATGAGATTTGGGAAGAGGGGCAAGCTTAGCCCTGGGTATATTGGTCAATTTGAGATTCTTCGGACTGTTGGTGATGTGGCCTTGCCCCCGAATTTGTCAGTTGTTCATCCAGTTTTAAATATTTCTATGCTACACCCCTATATTTCTGATGAGTCTCGTGTCTTTCGTTGGGAGTCAGTTCAGTTAGATGAACGGTTGTCCTTTCTTGAGGAGTCGGTCTCCATTTTGGCTAGGGATGTTATGCGGTTGCACTCTAGTGTTATCCTTATGGTTAAGGTTCAGTGACAAGATCGACCTATAGATGAGGCTACTTGGGAGGTCGAGGCTGAAATACATAGTTTCTATCCCCGGCTCTTTGTTATTTAGATATTTTCTTGCCTTAGTTCAAGAACGAACTAAATTTTTGATGGTGGATAATGTAACAACCTAAAAATTTGATTGCATTGTGGTAATTTTTGGAGTGTGGGGGTGATTGGCATGGTTTCCGATGTATTTTGGTGCCTTTTGTGTGATATTGTGATTTTTAATGGCTTCGAGAGCCTTATTTTAGACTTATATGGATATCTTTTGATTCGTGCAATCGATGGCTACGCCAGCAGCTCTAGAATATTGATTTTAGGTTGGGTTGACCTTTGGTTTGAATTTCGATGCACCCATGCTCATTTTGACTTGTTGATCGAAAAGTTGAAAAATTAAAAATATGAGTGTGGGACCCACATTTAGCCAAAACAACCTCGGATGAAATAATTGACTTCGCCAATGCGTCCAGAACATCGATTTTAGGGTGGTAACATAGTTTGTTGGGTTTTATGACTTTTAAATCTCATTTCGACCCTCGATTTGGAAATTTATCATTTCGAGTTTTAGGGGTCAACTCTATGAAAACGATGTGTCTTCAAAAATCTGATATCGCCATTGAGTTCAGAGCTTTGAATTTAGTGTGGTTACAAATTTTATTTGTGTATATTGGACTCCGAATAAATTTCAGACACCTCATCGAAGTCCGAATTAAATATAAAATAGTCCTTTTTGGCTCATTTTTTCCATTCCTTCACCTTTTCTCTTGAGAGTTAAATGGTAAAATAACGTGAGAGCTTAAAAGTGAAGCTTGCGGGGGCTTGGGAAGCTAGATTAACATTTATTTCTTGATTCTATTACAGATTTAAGGTGGGATTTTATCCTTTCTTACTCTAATTCCTTGATTAATTTCTCTAAACCCCAAAAATCTTAGGGCTTGATTTTAAACTTCAATTTAACTCCTTTTCACTTGAATAATATTTTAATCTTATAATTACTAGTTTTCATCAATTCAACCTTCAAAACAACTTCGATTCTTGATTTTAACACGAATTTCAAAGATTTTACCCGATAAAGCTCAAAAATAGTTTTCTTTAATTTGAATCTCATTTTTAACTCGATTTGTCTTGAGTTTTTAGCTGTAGATTTCTAAAAATATGGGGAATACATTTTTAAAGTAAAGTTACGATTTTCCCTCCTTTTTCGAAAATCCATTTTGGGCTCTGTTTTGACCCCAAACTAAAAGTAGTTAATATGGGTATCGTTGACTTTGTTTTGACGTGTAGATTTTATATTTCGTGATTTTAGTTAATTTTGGGATCATTCATGGAAAGTAAGGTTATGGGTTCTAAGTGTAGCAGATCAGTTCCTGCATTTGAGGTCGGTTATAGCTTAACTCTTTTACACTGGGTTGGGCAGTAAATATTGGTGCGAAATGCATGTTAAGGGTAAGAACTAATCAGGAAATATGAATATCTATATGTTGTGACCGTGTGGGGTCTATATGTGATGTATGTTGAATCTGAGATATCTTGTGATATGTGTGGCCGTGTGGGGTCTTATATAATGTTGATAGTCTAAAATATATATTAATAATTATATTATATTGTTAGAAATGTCTATTGTGGTGCCTTCAACTTATTGTGATATACACACACACACACTTTGTGGGCATATGAATCATGTGAAAAATTTATGGATAGTGGAAATAGTGAGTGGATATTGGCTCACGTGGTTGTGGAATAGTAACATTGTGGTTGATGGTGGAGATACATCATATGAATTAGTTGTGAAAAATACACCATGTAGATTTGTTGTGAAAATACTCATTTTGTATGGTTGTGAACATTGCATCATCATTCTCATGTCATCATACACATCATTTCACTTGTTTGTTTTATTGTTTTATATTTATTTATTGTCATGTATCTTATATTATGTATGTGCTTTAAAAATACTAAAAATATTAAAATACTGAAAACATTAGAAATACGAAGGATGCGTACCAACCCCAAGGTTGTGTGTCAAACCCAAGTTGTGTGTAAATATCAAGGCTGTGTGACAACCTCATGCATCCTTATCATCACCCTCCTCCTTCTTATCATATACATTGCAATTATTTTATTGTGTTTATGTTGTGCTTGTATTGCCATATTGACTCGTCATCTATCTATTTATTATGTATCTTGACTTATTAATGTCTAATTGTTCTATCTTCCTTTTATTACTCGATGATCTTAATTATACATGATCCTCTTTCATTCTACTTGTATGTGATATTATATGTATTTGTATCCCTATCAGGTGTGTTGTTGTATTATATGTATGGATATTGTAGAACTATTAGTGCAAATTGTGTGAGCTACCGTTATGGGATATTTTCTGATTGCATGTGATGTGCCCTTAGTGCATATTTTGTATGCTTTATTTACTACTTTGCTTGGTCGGACTATGATATCTATTGAGTACAAGTGAACCATAATCATGCCTACTGCGCCCTTTCGGTGTAGGTCCTAGCTTGAGTGCATCTCAGATTGATTGCTTTCGATCACCTTTAGATTTACTCAAGGTAGCGATTAGACATTCATGCGTTCGAAGTTCACCTTTATATTTCTATAATATTTATGTCTTTATTCATATTCAGAGACAGATGTTGGCCCTATGTGGGTAAATCTAATGTATTTGACTCATGATTGCATTAGTAGTTCTTATACTATTGACACCAGATTTTGGGAGTTATAGTTGCATTGCTGATTATATTGGTTCCGCATTTATCATACTTTTGTGGCTCATCTTTGTTCTAGAAGTCTTACCTTAGGGGTATTTCTGACTTTCCCCCTTTGTGTATTGATTTGGGTGATAGGCTTACTTGTCAAGATACGCCGCGATAAGTGTCATCATGACCCTTAGTTTTGGGGTCATGATAAGGGGTTTCAGGAAACATGACGCCTAAGTGAAAATGAACTGAACGTGTTTCAAGCAAATGGGGAACCAGCACCATCCTCAGCTATAGAAAATATTTCCATTCTACTTTGTAGTTCTAGAGTTTTGACTTTGAATAATGTTCTTTAGGTACCTTCTGTAAGAAGGAATTTAATTTCAGTTTCAAGAATAATGGATGCTGGTTAAAATGTTTATTTTGCTAATATTTGTGCAATTATTAAGTTTAGTAAGCATTTTATTATTTTTGCTCCAAGAATGCATAATCTGCTACAAACAACAAAACTTAATATTGTTGATCAATCACAAAAAAAAAATGTATTTTCAAAATTGAGTAAAATATACTTATGGCACTTATGTCTAGATCATATTAACATAAATAGGATCACACAATTGGTTTATTATAGACCTTTGAGTTCTTGAAAGTGGAGGCACTTCCAACTTGTGAATCCTATTTAGAAGGTAAAATAACCAGGAGACCTTCACCTTCAAAAGGAAATAGAGCCGCTAATAAATTAGAATTAATTCATACTGATTTATGTGGTCCTATGAATATACAAACAAGAGGTGGCTTTGAGTATTTTGTGACTTTCACAGAAGATTACTCAAAATATGAATATATTTATTTGTTGCGCTGTAAATCTGAATGCTTTGAAAAATTCATAGAATTTAAGATGAAAACAAAAAAGCAACACAACAAACATATCCATACATTACGATCTGATCGTGGTGGTGAATATATTTTTGCGAAATTCATTAAATACTTATTAGAATAAGAAATTACATCTTAATATTCTACTCTAGGAACACTACAACAAAATGGTGTAGCAAAACGACGAAATAGAACTCTTATGGAAATGGTTAGATCAATGTTAAGTTACTCAGATTTCCCCTTTTCTTTTTGGGGTTATGCATTAGAAACAACAAATTATATTCTGAGCTTGATTTCTTCAAAATCAATACCTTTAACCCCATCTGAATTGAGGAGTGGGTGAAAGCCTAATATATGAAATATTCGAGTTTGGGGTTGTGTATCTGTAAGACCCCGTAAGATCCTGGGTTCGTTTTAGTTCATTCTTGCGTGTAGAAAAAGGGTCCAAGACTTACAATATTTCACTAAGTGTTAGGACTTAGTCATTTCTAAAGCTCTCAAACTTTTATAAATTCATTTTCGACCTTTCCGACATCGAAAAGTTAGTTTTTAAGTTGATTCATGATCGGAAAAGTCAATAGTATATCTCGGGTGAGTTTCAAAATTTTTGGACAAGCGAAGGGCATGTTTAAAACTCCAAAATAGTAGCTCAGGGCGATTAGCCCATGGCGCCCTGCCCAGTCTGATGCTGGAGGGAGCCTGCGATGAAGCCCATGGCGCCCTGCCCAGAGTGGCGCTCCGGAGCCAGTGGCGCCCTGGCCAGTCCGGTCCATGTATTCTCTTCAGTTTTGTTCCGCATTTTAAAGGAAAAATGGGTCATTTTCCCTTCACCCAATAGATCCATAACACAGGATTAAAGCCCCAAATAGCATATTTGGCCATTCTTTTCACAATTCTCTCAAATTTAAGTCATTCCCCTTCAAGAACACAAACCTTAGACCTCAAGTTTCAAGTTCAATTCTCAAGTAATCACCACCAACCCATACGAATTCAATTACTGATATATGTTATATGTTCATCCTCGGGTTCCTTCTATCCTTGGAGTTCAAGAACCCTTTATAAAACTTAATTTATGTTTCATATGTTATAAATTGAAATTGTGTTCATATATGCATTGTGGTTGGGTCTCAAACTAAGAAAGATATAGGTTTCATGTAAATAAACTAGTATGTATGTGGATTGATGTAATCTCTTATGTCAAACCCTGGAATTGTAAGTTGAATGTGGTAGTCATGATATTCATATGTTATTCATTCTCATGTATAAGAATTGTTCTCCTCAAGTGTTTAACAAAATGTCTATGTTAACAAATTGTGTATAGTGATCTATTTGTTATGCTTTAAAAGTTGTGATATGGTCCTATTGTCAATGTTATCGAGTCCTGGGGGCATTGAATACCTGAAATTAGCTATGTACTTAGTTTCAGTCGCAATAGAATGATCCCCATAGTATCCCGAATAGTAGCCTTCGGTCAATTAATAGAATCAGTGCGAGTTCAGTCAAGCTTAGTACAACCTAGTGATCAGTATCGGTTCAGTTGAGAGTAGGATTCAACACTGAGCGAACCCAGGGATGGGCATTCCTGCCAATTAGGGTTTGACCCTTAGTAGAAATCCCTGAGTTACAGAACTATGTAGCCAACATAGGTTGATATGTCTTCATGCCAATCTAGGGTTGACATACATATTTACATCCCATGAGTCTTCCTTCCATATTAGGTTTGACCCATTCATTGTTAGTAACCCATGGCATGGTGCTAATACCCTTCCAACTGGGGTTACAGGTTGGACCCCAATCAGTCTACATTGGGGCATATCGGTTAGATGAAAGCTCCCACAGTTTCAGTTTCATTATTCATTTCAGATCTCAGTCCAGTTCTTTTGCTCGACCATAGCTTTCAGTTATCAGTTAATCAGTTATTTAGATGTCAGTACTTCAGTTCCACACTTTTTTAGATACATGATATACGCTTGGTCTTGCATGTTCAGCATCTTCAGTTTTGCATGTACTCTCATACAGTTACCTTATGTTATTCAGCCAGTTATTATTATTATTACATGCATATGAACCCATGCATATTACCTGACCTTATTTAGCATGCCAGTACATTCAGACGTATTGACTACATACTTGTTTTCTTATGCTATGATATTTTATATTATAGGTTCAGACGCTCGAATTTTTGACCGTCCTTAGACTTCCCAGTGCATCAGTATCAACAGACGTGGTAAGTTCTCTTCTTTCGAGGATGAGTTATCTTCCTTTTAGTTTTTTTCAGCAGTTCAGTATTTAGCTAGTTGGAGTTAGTTGGGGCCTTGTCCCATCAACTCCATTGTCAGATAGTGAGAGGCTTTCAGACTAGTACAGATAGTTGGTCAGTTTTTAGTTTTGATTGTCAGATGTTTTATTTGCATTTTCAGCTTGTTTGCAAATATTTTAAACCGTTATTTCATTATTGTTTTTAGTTGTTAAAAACCTGACGGCATTTCAGTTGATATTCTGTATATGTTATTATCAGTTTCATTCAGTGCTCGTAATAAGTACCAGCTCATGGGTTAGCTTGTGGTCTTACGGGACCGTAAGCACCGTGTGACATCCAGGGTGTACTCCTGGGGCATTACACTAGCACATGTGTTAAAAGGAAAAACTGATAAATTAGAATCTAGGAAAAAATGTGCATTTATATTAGATATTCAAAAGAAACGAAGGGGGGGTTTATTTTATTGTCCTAAGAAATAGAAGGTAATTGTTTCGACAAATGTCAGATTACTTGAAGAGGATTATTTAATGAACCACGTTCGTAGAAGTAAAATTATTTTACAAGAATTGAGAGATAAAATAATGAATAATGATACACAAGAATAAATTTTGAAAATCGTTATTGAAATACCACTACCTCCACGTAGTGGGAGAAATGTCAATAGGCAAGAGATTGTATAGGAGAAAACACTTGATATCACGCTACCTCAAAGTAGCAGGACTAACGTCAAACAACCTGCAATTATGGAGAAAAACATTCAGGATAACGTTGAGCAACCCTTTCATTATGCAGGAAGATGTTCAGGGTGGTCATAATTTAGTTCCAGATGTAGCAGATCATGTAGTGACTAGTCATCCTGGCGGGAGAATTATTAAAAAACCTTTACGGTTTGTGCTCTTAGGAGAATCATAGAATAGAATTCCTGAGGAGCCTAATATAGAACCCCTTAATTACGCCGAAGCACTACATGATAAAGAAGCTAAAATGTGGATTGCTGCTATGAAATCTGAAATGGAGTCTATGTACTCCAATCAAGTCTGGAAACTTGTAGAACTACCTGTGGGAGTCAAACCCATTAATTGTAGATGGATATATAAGAAAAAGAGGGGCGTGGATGAAAAAATGCAAACTTTTAAGGCTAGGCTTGTTGCAAAAGGCTTTACTCAAAAAGAAAGTATTAATTATGAGAAAAAGTTTTCATCAGTAGCTATGCTTAAATCCATTAGGATTCTCTTATCCATTGTTGCTCATTATGATAATGAGGTTTGGCAAGAGAATGTCAAGATGGTTTTTCTCAATGAAAGTTTCGATGAGTGCATTTATATGGCACAACCAGAAGGTTTCATGAAACCTAGTTAGGAACATAAGTTTTGTAAACTTAAGAAATTTATTTATGGTATAAAATAGGCATCTAGGGCATGGAATACTTGTTTTGATAATTAAATTAAAACTTCTAATTTTGATCAATGTGAAAATGAGTCATGCGTTTAAAAAAAATGGGATGAAGATAGTATGGCATTTTTTTATTTTGTATGTAGATGACATCTTGCTCATAGAAAATAATGTGAGCATGTTGAATTCTATTAAAGAGTGGTTGTACTCACATTTTGATATGAAAGACTTGAGAGAGGTGACTCATATCCTTGAGATCAAGCTCATGCGAGATTGCAAACAAAGGATATTAGGTTAATCTCAAGCATTTTATATTGATACTATTCTTGCCATGTTTAGTATGCAAAATTTCAAAAGGGTTTCCTTCCTTTTAGGCATGAAATTACTCTATTAAAGGATCAGTCACCCAAAACGACCGATGAGATAGAGAGAATGGAGGCGGTCTCATATGTTTTTGTTGTATGGAGCCTCATGTATGCTATGTTGTGCACTAAATCAAATACTTGCTTTACTGTTGGCATAGTCAATAAATTTTCAGTCTAATCCTGGGCAAGAACATTGGACTGCAGTTAAGTATATAATCAAGTACCTAAAAAGGACTTGGGATTACATGATTGTTTTTCACTCTGGGATCTTGTGCCTATTGGGTATACTGATTCAGATTTCAATCAGATAAAGATTCTAGAAAATCTACCTCAGAATATATGTTTACTTTAGGGGGTGGAGTCATTATTTGGAGGATTATCAAGCAATCATGTGTTGCTAATTCCACCATGGAAGCCGAATATGAAGATGCTTCTAAGATGGCTAAGGAGGCTGTTTGGCTCGGTAATTTTTTGAAAGAGCTTGAAGTTGTTCCATCAGTTCAAACACCGCTATTATTTTACTATGACAATAGCGGTGCATTTGCAGACTCGAAAGAACCACGATGAAGTAAGCATACGAGAGAAAATATCACTTGATTAGGGATATAACTCCAAGGGGTGATGTGAGAGTTTTGAATATTGAGTCAAAAAAATTTAGCGAACCCATTTACAAAGGGCTTAAACAGAAGATTTTTTATAAGCATATGGAAGAAATGGGTGTTGAAATTGTGCATGCATGATTATGAGTCTAAGTGGGATACTATTAGGATATACTATTAACCATGTGGTTTATGTTATAGTATTATATTTTCATCTCATGTAAAGATAATTTATTATATAAATAAAATCTTTATTTAAATAGATCATTGTGTCAATATATGTGTCCTTTACTTATATAGTAGACAATTTATGCAATATTTTAACTCATGCACGAAAGATTAAAGTTGTCGGTTCTTAAAAGTTATAAATTAATGTTCACAATCAAAGATGAGGTAGGACAAATATCTTGATGATTGTATCACAAGATTAAATATAATTTGATCTTAATTATGGGAGTGGTAATATTACAACTTCTTGTGCTAGTACATTTCGTATGTATTGAACGGACCAATTAGAGATGTTCGCTTTATGTTCTGAATATTAATAAATGACTTCTTTAGTCCATTACATGTACTTATACTCTAATCTTGATATAATTATTATGATCTATGTAGTTTGATTTATTATTTTAATCTATTAAAAGGTGAGACTCTTTTATGAGTCAATATATTCCTAATAGGTTGGATGATGACAGATTACTTAGTGAAATGATAATTAGTTGATAGAACCATGTCTAGGACTTGAGATAGAAGACACCCCTTTATCATTGTTTATAAGTTTTCACGTGAAAACCCTGCAGGTTGATTTTTTACCCGTCATGTGAAATAGGTTGAACATTATAAATAAAGGATTAAATTAATCAATGAGTTAAATTTTCCAGAGTATTTAATTTAATTGAATGGTGTCGGTAATTCTATATTGAAAGTTAAATAAGATCTAATGGTAGATTTCAATATTAAATCGGGGAGTACAATGACATATTTTTAGTGAAATAATTTATAATTTATTGTGATATGATAATTCATTCATTACCGAATTAATATCATGATTGAAAGCCTCAGTTAATAAATTTTCGATCTCTACTATGCCTAATTAACTAATCAAATTTGGAAACGAAAAGGAGTTATAGAAGAGGTAATATTATTTTATTCATTGGTCTTCTATAATAAGGAATAAAAAGAGTAAGTTAAAAAAACAGTCTTGGCATTATGATAGGGTTAAAATGCCAAGAATGTTTTTGGTATTAAGATGAAATTAAGACTAAAACCTTTTCGACATTAAGGTTGTAATCAAGGGCTAAAAACGGTTTACCTCTTTCCCTTTGCTTTTCAGTTGAATTGGGAATAAACAATAAATATATATTTTATGTACATTATATATATATATATATATATATATACCTTTAATAGAAAAATAATATATATTTGGCTAGCGGATATGATTATTTGGTCTACCAGTTAAATGTGAAACTTACCCTTCTTTTGACCATTAAAGAAGTGAAAATATCACTTTGAATTGATAAAGAAGAGACTCGAATTCACATCCTCTAACTAATTTGATATAATGCGTAATTATGCACTTTTATTTATTCATTTATTTTTAATCTGCCATATTAAGTAATTAAAGCTTACGAGTGAAGAACTCTTACTTCCATCTATCTCAACGTTAGGTTATTAAAGACAAGTATTTGGACCAGTATAATTGTTCTTTTCACCAACCAAGACCACCTAATGTGACCAAGAACAACAAGGTGTCAGTTGTGTTGGAAAATAGTACACAACGGAAGCATATCAGAATCATACTGCTTACACAAATAATAGATAACCAAAATAAACACATAGTTCATGCAAAGAATGCTTAAAATTAATCAAGAAATATTTCTTGAAGCGTGAGCAGATATTTTGAAGCAAGTCCGTCATGAAATCAGCGGTCTTCTATAGTGATTCCAAATTCACAGTCAAACTCTCTCAATACTGAATAGACAAGTACTAAATAGAAAACTCATTTAATTTCTAGGCTAGGAAAATCTCTATTTATAGAGGTACTCTCTCAGTCTAAGGAGGAAAGAAAAACACACGCATGTGATAAGGAAAAGGCGGTGACTTCTCCTTTTCTCATAGGTACTAGAATTCTTAATTCTAGTTTAATATGGGCACAGTAGGGATCACAAAATTAATTACCGAGGCTCCTATTATGAAAATAATTCAAGATATTTATTTGAATTATTTTTACCATAATAAATTACAAATCATTCCACTAATAATTCGTAATTACATACCTCTATTTTTATTTTGAAAGTTTTCATTAAACACTTATGTAATTCCCCATATAAGATTACGAATACTAATCAATAAAATAATTTACTGGCGAATTTAATATAATGATTAATCTCATTTAGAGCAATGTTTAACTTATTTAATATGTCGGATTCATAAATTCACTGGCGAGGTTTATACATGAAAATTTATAAGCCTCTCATACAAGGTATATTATCAATCTTTATACCGAGACATGAATTCCATCAACTAACATATTTTCCCAATAATATAT
>NC_061119.1:135714824-135718806 GCF_002878395.1 Capsicum annuum | reverse complement strand
GATGGATAACATAACAGAAATAGAAATAACAGACACAAAAATAACAGAGATAAGGCGTAAGAAAAAATAAAACATAAATCAAAGAAATACACACTACGAGATATAAGGCAACACATAATAAGAAAATAGGAACTGAGAAATTATGAATGGGACAGCCGCGTAGAAGTAACAAACACTCACAAACATAGGCACCTATGCACACAGTTATAATAGTACTAGCCCGCTAGTCTTCTACCCTTATCCGCGACCTCCACACCTTCCTATCTAGGGTCATGTCCTCAGTAAGCTGTAGCTGCTCCATGTCATGTCTGATCACCTCTCTTCAGTATTTCTTTGGCCTATCTCTACTCCTCCTGAAGCCATCCAACGCTAGCCCCTCACACCTACGAACTAGGGCACCCGCATCCTTCCTCATCACATACCCAAACCATCTCAGCCTTCCTTCCCGCATCTTGTCCTCTATTGAAGCCACTCCCATCTTCTCTCGAATAATCTCATTCCTAACCCTGTACCCTCTAGTAAGCCCACACATCCAACGCAACATCCTCATTTCCACCACCCTCAACTTTTGGATATGGGAGACTGGACAACACTTTGCTCCATACAACATGGTCGGACGGACTGCCACTTTATAAAATTTGCCTTTAAGCTTAAGGGGCACCTTCTTATCACACAACACTCCTGAGGCGAGCCTCCACTTCATCCAACCTGCTCCAATACGATTAGTGACATCCTTATCAATCTCACCATTTCCCTGGATCATAGACCCAAGATACTTAAAACTATCCCTCTTACAAACCTCCTGGGAGTCCAACCTCACCACCACATCATCCTCCTACCTCGAGTCACTAATTTTCCATTCCAAATACTCCGTCTTGTACCTACTCAACCTGAACCCCTTTGATTCAAGGGTTTGCCTCCAAACCTCCAATTTGTCATTCACGTCCCTCCGCGTTTCATCAATCAATATTACATCATCCATAAATAGCATACACCAAGACACCTCTCCTTGAATACTCTGCATCAACACGTCCATCACCAATGCAAATAGGAACAGACTAAGAGTCGATCCCTGATGCAACCCTGTCTCGACCAAAAAGTGCTCTAAGTTTCCCCCCACTGTCCTCACCCTGGTCTATTCTCCATCATAAATGTCCTTAATAGCTCTGATGTACGCTATCGGGAACCCTCTCACCTTCAAGCACCTCCAAAGAATCTCTCTCGGGACTTTATCATATGTCTTTTTCAGGTTGATGAACACCAAGTGTAAGTCCCTCTTCCTTTCTCTATACTGCTCCACCAATCTCCTCACTAAGTGCATTGCCTCCGTCGTCGAGCGACCAGGTATAAATCCAAACTGATTCTCCGAAACAGACACCCTCCTCAATCTCCGCTCAACCACTCTCTCCCAAATCTTCAAGTGTGACTCAACAACTTAATATCTCTATAGTTGTTGCAACTCTAAATGTCACCCTTGTTTTTATATAGCGGAATCAATGTACTCCATATCCAAGCCCCAGGCATTCTCACCTTCTTGAAAATACCGTTAAACAAATCCGTCAGCCACCTTAGACCTGCCCCATCAGCAAACTTCCAAAAATCTACTGAAATCTCGTCTGGCCCCGTCGCCCTATCCCTCCGCATTCTACGAATAGCCTCTTTGACCTTCTTAACCTTAAAATGCCTACAGGAATATATATATATATATATATATATATATACTACCATCCAATCTATCAGGAATATTGATCCATCTCAGGATCTCAGGATCTCAGGAATATTGATCCATCTCAGGATCTCAGGATCTCATCTTTTAATAAATCAAAACGATAAATATTATATACAAATCATAATAGTTATATCAAGATTGAGAATCTAAGTAAATTTAATAGTTTAGAGAATTTATTTTTATCAGGCAAAATAAAAAATAATCTTTACTGGTCTTGTTCAATACATACAAAATGCACTAACACGAGAAGTTGGAACTACACCATTCTCGTAATCAAGATAAAATATATTTAATCTCGTGCAACAATCATTCTCATGGTTTGTCCAAATTTTCATCTATGATTTTGAACTATTACTTTAACTCATAAGAACCGATTATTTAATCTTCTATGTATTAACTAAATTCTATACACCAAATCATCTACTATATAAGTTGAGGACATATAGATGACAACGATTTAGTTAATTTAACAATTTATTGAATTAAATAAATAAATAAGTAAATAAATAATTGTGAAATAAATAACAATACACCAAAATACATGATTTATAGTATATCGTAACACGTTGTTATCACAGAGAAAGCGTGATGACTGATGTGGGACACATGGAATTTTTCCACCTTTTAAGTAGAAATCCCAAGTATTATGCTTTGAAATTGGAAAGGTTTTAATAGAGGACATTTAATTTTATTTGAAAAGCCTTATGCAACAAAAAATTAGATTAACCATATCAGTAAATTTCGAATGTCACATAATTAAAAACAAAAAATATCAGAGTTAACATTGTGATATAGTGCTGCAGAGTTGTTTTCCTTCCGTAAAGTACAAATTGTTAAGCAGATCTCTTTAAGATATGATCCCATTTCCTTTTCTATGCATATCCTAGTCATGTATTGTGGTGGATATCACATAAAATGGTACACAATTTTACATTTCTAGCGTGATGGAGATGATACTTTTGATATTTGGTGACTGCAATTCAACTAAAATCTTTTTTGGATTGTTGCCCTTATGTAGATGTTCCACCAATTGGTGGCTCAATCAGATTCAAGAAGCACCATAACTGAAATTACCTAGTGGGCAAACATTTACATCGTATATTTACACATCATAGATATGCTTTTCTATAAAAATATCATTAATAGCTATTATTTGAGTTTCGTAGCAAATTCTCCATACAATTATTGTTGGAATGGAGAAAGAATTGAGAATTTGACCTATCAAGAAGTCAGATTGTCGGCATAAAATAAGGGTGTTAAGTGGACCGGGCCGGGTCAACCTGGAACCAGCCCATTAAATTTAGCCGGATTGTGGTTAAGTGGGCTGGGTCGGGTCTGAGTTCAACAGTAAATTTTTTAAGAAAAAATTACATAAATATACAATGTTAAAGCCTATATTACAAAATCTACCACAAGATTCTATTTTACAAAATATACCAATACAAAACTAACAAAACCTATTAAATAGGAGAAAAAAATTAAAAAGAACAAGAAACGCAGGCAATAATAACAGCCTCTCATCATCACAGCCTCTCATCGTCAATCGTCACAGCCTCTCATCCGTAATACAAACAACACCACTAATAACAATAACAACAACTTCAACGCCGGCAAAAACCCTTTTCAAGGATGACGGCAACAATGAAGAAACAACAAAAGGCTCAGATCAATATAATCAAGACAAAGAAAATGTTGGTGATATGATCCATCGTTCTTCACTCTCCTTTCTCCGACCTATTTTCCCTCTCAAATTTTTCTATTTTTCCTGTGGTGGCATGTGTGTGGGTCTGTGTGCGTGTTGATCGTATTCTATATATGTAGTTTTACCGGTGATGTCCGATTTGTAGCGACAGAGATCGTGGTTGTTATATCTTCTCCGGTTAATTACATATTTTTATAAATGGTATAAAAATAATGTAGAAATTGATGTTCTTATAAACGTGATATAAATATGGTATAGAAATTGGTGGTTCATAAAGGTTATATATTTTGTAAATGGTATAAAAATAATGTAGAAATTGGTATATCTTCTCCGGTTAATTACATATTTCTATAAATGGTATAAAAACAGTGTAGAAATTGATGTCCTTATAAACGTGATATAAATATGGTATAGAAATTGGTGGTTCATAAAAGTTATATATTCTGTAAATGGTATAAAAATAAAGCAGAAATTGGTGTTTCTATAAACATAATATACAAATGATATAGAAATTGGTGTCATCTAAAAATTATTTAACTACATCCTAAAAA
>NC_061119.1:135706758-135711824 GCF_002878395.1 Capsicum annuum | reverse complement strand
AAAAAAAATTATTAAAAAAGATCAATTGAGCCGTTTTAAGGGCCCAAACAGTAATATAGCCGTTGGGCCCAATGATCAACTGGCCCAACGGTCAGATTTTGACCAAATCCAAAGTTAAAAAAAAAATATTTGGGCCGGTTGACCGACGGGCCTGGACTGGGTTTGGTTTGACCGGGCCCAAACCAAAAAATAACCCAACCCGTGGGCTGACTGGGCCGGGTCATATTGGGCTGGCTTTGCTTAGTGGGCTGGGCTGGGCCGGCCAGGCCGAGCCAGGTCAGCCCGGCCCGTTTGACAGGTTTAGCATAAAAGAGGGGAAACATTGTTGAAATATAAAGAAATGCATAGTGGCATATGTTTGTTGTGTTCTTGAACACACTCTCTCCGTTTTTAAAAAAATGCATAAGTATCTATTTAAGCCTTCAAGAATAAATTGGTCATGTTTTTTTAAATTTGCTCTTGTTAAATAAAATGTAATCAAACATCAACTTGGAAAGAGTTAAATTTAATTAGGCTAAGTTGGTAAAATTACCTTTTATTTTTTAGGAGTTAGTAATTTGTTAAATGGTGTGTCCAACACAAAAGAAACACCTATTTAGAAATGAATAGTAATTACTTCGTGTCTCAAACTACTTCGCATATTTGTTACTCCCTTTATCAATAGTTGTCCACTATTGAATTTGGCACACTGACTAAAAAATAGTAAATGAGTAATTCTATCATACCCCTTTCATTCACTTTTATTTGTCACAAAATTTCTAATAGTATTTCTACTTTTACTTGTCATTTTTAATATATCAAGAAAAGATAATTTTTTTCCCTACTTTACCCTCAATATTAATTATTTTTTCTCCAAATTAATTTCAACATACAATGTAAACATCATTTAATATGGGTACTATAATAAAATAATCATGTTATTAATTATTTTTCTTAATGAATGTATCAAGTCAAATTTTGACAAGTAAAAGTGAGCGGAGGGGGTATTACCCTTTGAATATTATAAATTTAACACTTTAAGAAGATAATGAATCATATTTAATGTTAAAGGTAAAATAAGGAGAAATGTGCAAATAGTTAATTGGTTTTTCAAATTGAATAAATATTATTGACATCTATTTTTAATATAATGAACAAGTAAGCTAGACAGAGGGAGTAAAACATTTTGTCTCAAAATAGTTGGTATATTTAAGAATTCAAGAGATACAAATTGCTCCAACTTTTTTTTGCTGACTATACTCATACTCCCTCCCTTTTTTTAATTGCACTGTTTTTCTTTTTAGAGTCAAATGATATAACTTTTGATCAATATTTTAAGATGTATTTTTAATCAAATTGAAAAAGAAAAATAATTATTGATTGTACTTTTCATGTAGATTTTGAACATCTAAATTTTAATTAAAAAAATTAAATTAATCTAATATAGTTTAGCTTTGAAATTTAGTCAAATTGACTCACGAAAAATGAGAGGAGCAATTAAAAGGGAATGAAGAGAGTATTAATTGAAAGAGATTTATGTAATCAAGATTAAATAAAGTGTAAACAACATAAATCCCTTCCTTAATGAAACTAATTACATAATATCCCTTGTTCTATTTTTTTCTTCCGATTTTGAAAAAATACATATACATGTCATTGATCCTCATACGTTGCTTCAATGTATGATGAAACCGTTTGACCTATATTTATGGAAACAAAATATCAGCTATTCTTATTCAATTGCTTAATTTAAGGCATTAATAGATGTTGTGATTTATTATATGCTTAAAAGTAGTAGCTGGTATTCAAATTCAAAAATATCACCATAATATTTTTTTTTTGAAAAATCTATTTGGAATACAAACTAAAAAAAACAGTTGGCATCTTCTTTCGTCTTTTTTTTTTCAAAATCAATATGAACATTGCTATATTATTGCGGCATTTCGGTTCTTGGCAGTCGAAAATTATTTATGAACATTACAAAAATGATGGAATTATGATTTTAGAAAGTAGCACATTCTTGAAATTGATTTCGACGTTCGGTACGGAATTGAATATTGATGAATGTAGGACAAAAATTGAAGTAAAGTACATTGTTGAAGGTAATTCCTCGCCAATTATTATAAGGAATGATAATGGAGTGAGAGTATGCATTGAGTTGAAGAAAAGTTTTTTAGGTTTTGTTAATTATCCGTTGTGGATTACAACGTTTGACAAGTCCAATAAAGAGATCGATTGATTTTGATAGTGAAACTAGTGCTGTTCTTTGTGTTGAAGGAACTGAATCTAATAGTTAGTAGAAATTGCAGTTGTCGTATAGAGTTGTTAAGTTTTGTTATTTTATTCCTTGTATGTGCTGTATTATATTATACATTTGAATAAAATAAAACTATTTACTTAAAATTCCGACTGAATTTCTCTCTCCTGATTTTGGGTAAATACTTATTTATGTCGTGGACCCTCATACATTGCTGGAATGTATGAGAAAACTAACTAGCCTATCTTTACGGAAAGATAAATCAGATACTATCTTTATGTTCCTTAATTAACGTCATTAATTATCTATCATTATGTGATGTATGATTAAATATAGTAACTGAAATTTAAATTCAAAAAATATCTTAAACATCAACATTATTTTTTTTTGTGCGATTACGATCTGGAATTAAAAAAAAGTTACATACAAATGTCGACCACATCTTATACATTAATGGAATGTATAAGGTAAATAGTTTTTTCTATATTTAAGAAAATTAAATCAGCCACCTTAATTATCTAATTTATTAATTAAATCAGACACCTATATTTAAGTAAAGTAAATCAGAAACCTTAAATCAAGCACCTTAATTAATGAAAATTACTAATCCATTGATTAGTGATATCTTAACATTAGTTACAGTAATTCAAATTAAAAATAATTTAATACATTAAAAAAAACATGAATATCTATGTATAATACATAATACGACCTCTTATATGCAATTGTTTTTTAAAAAGTTCATAAAAATATTATTTCTTATAAATCATTACTCCCTCCGTTTAAAAAAGAATGACCTACTTTGATTTGACATAAAGTTTAAGAAAATAAAGAAGACTTTTGAATCTTGTGGCCTTAAATTAAAGTTGTGTCAAATGTACCAAAATGTCCTTTAATCTTGTGGTCCTAAACATGCCATGTGGAAAGTTAAAATTAAAGTATTGCCAAAAAAGGAAAGGGGTCATTCTTTTTTAAACGGACTAAAAAGGAAAGTAGGTTATTATTTTTGAAACGGAGGGAGTATTTTTTTATGTGTATAAGATCTAAAATTCAAATTGCATCAGATGAGGTGATATGTATGTATGTAGAAAACATCATAGGTTACATTGACCTTATATATAATAGTCTTATGTATAGTGTAATTGATTGAACAACTCATGCTAACTTAAGAATAATTCTTTCTTATACACAACTTGATATGTATAAAAATGAACAAACAACAGATATCAATCACATAGTCATACACTGCTTAGTAATGTATATGGGTTGAATTGAACAAATAACAGAATTTAACCATGTCCTCATACATTGCTTAGTTATGTATGAGGACTGAAGTAACAATATATGTGTGACCTTAAATACTATTGTATGAGATGGTATAATACATTACTGTTATGTATAATAGTTAGACATTGTTATAAAATACAAACAAGAAATATGAAATTTATACTCCAACAACAAATATACATCGATTTTAGTCATGGCGAGGAAGAGCATATCCTCAGAAATCAATTTGGAGTATAGGGGTGTCGACTTCGACTGCGATTTCGGCTTCTACCACAACTCTGACACTGTATTTAGTGGCGAAGTGGCGAAGATGTTGTCAGAAGTTTAGCCGAAGACGGTGGTAGGGATGCCGGAGTTCAAACTTGAATCATCACCAGCACCAAAGAAAAATTTGAATCTAAATTTGATTTGGTAAACTAAAAAAAAAGTTTAAAATTTAATGAAGAAGGTGAAATTTGTTTAGTTAATGGTTGATAACTGAAAAATTAAAATTCCTCAGATCACGTTAGCTTGATTGTGGGCGTAAATAAAGGAGCAGAGATATTGAGCAAAAATCGATGCACAAAAAAAGGAGCAAATAATGGCATTTTGATATGTATAAGGGGGATGAGAGAGAAAAAGTAAATTTAAGGAGATAATACATCGAAACACCCCTAAACTTGTAGCCAAAACTTACTTTAGATCCTAAACTAATCGGGCAGTTATTTACCCCCCTTAACAACTTTCAAGTGAATTTTTTTCACCCTAATTGCTAACGTGATAATTTTTTTAAAAATAAGCGCATAATTTGCTTTAAAAATATGGAAAATGATGGGTCCCACCTTTTAATTTTACAAGTTTTCTTTATATATATATATATATATATATATTAGATTAAAAAAAATCAAAAATTCACTTCCATCATCATATTCTTCATAACCACCCCCTTCCCCCATCCCCGCCCCCGCCCCCAACACCCCATATCTTCATCTTCTTCATACCCCCACCCCATTTCTTCACCTTCTTCATATCCTCCACCCCTACCCCACCCCGTTTCTTTATCTTCTTCATTTAGGCTAAATTTTTTTTTCAAGAACACCATTACTAAGCTCCATTAACCCCTCCCTTCATTAATTTTTTTTTACTTTTATTTAATTTTTTCAGAAGACTACGTCCAATTTGTGATGATAAATAACTTATGACAATTTATCACTTCCTCGTTGTGTGCTTATTGGAGCATTTGAGAAGGTTTGAAATAATGGTGTTAATGGTGAAAAAAATTAAAGTAGGAAGTATTTTCATGGCAGATCGGAACAAAGGAATGAATATTAGTATTATTGCTGCTAAATCGTTTGGTAGATCTGGAATTATTGTGGACGAGTTTAGGTTTTGTTCTACTTGCAATTGTTGATTTCTAAATGTTGATAGAGGAGCCATGACTTGATCTACATGAACAAGTTATTTATCAATTTCTTGTTAAATTTGAATCAAGTTATTGGTGGTAATGGTGAAAAATGGTGTTAATGGTGAAAAAGAAATTAAAGAAGGAGGAGAAAAGAGGGTT
>NC_061119.1:135671225-135706658 GCF_002878395.1 Capsicum annuum | reverse complement strand
CGTGCACTTTACTCTTCGTATTGAGAGTGGTATAATTTTTTTAGGGTGGAAAAAAATTCACTTGAAAGTTGTTAAGAGGGGTAAATAATTGCCCTATTAGTTTAGGGTCTAAAGTAAGCTTTGGCTACAAGTTTAGGAGTGTTTCGATGTATTATCTCGGATTTAAATAATTACTTTGAGATTTTTGTAATTACTTTTCTAATATGAGATTTTATGTAAAAAGGTAAAGTTACTTTGTGTATATATATAAATTTTAGTTAAATAAAATCATATTAGTCAATTTGCTCCATATTAATTTCTCCTTAAAATTTATGCAAAAAGCAAACATGTCAAATAATTGAGACGGATGTAGTACTTAACTAAGACTCTAAAAGTTTTAGTGTACTCCCTCCAGCCCATATTAGTTGGTTATCTTACTAAAGATAATTATATCATGATATTAGTTGTCCACCTTACTACTTTCTCCGTCCATCTTTACTTGTTCACTACACTAAAAATATGTATCAACAATACTTGTCCATTTTGAAAAATCAATGGATAATTTATCTATTTCTAACCATTTTACCCTTAGTTATTAATTACAATCATTATCAAATACATTTCTCAAATCATTGAATTAATTATATTCAAAGGGTGATATGATAAAATTACCCCTATCGCTACTGTTTCTTAATCTGTGTATCAAGTCAATAGTAGACAACTATTGATGACGGAGGGAGTAAATGAAAAAAAACATTGATATTTTTTCCTTATTACTATTGCAATTAATTTTTTTAAAGTATTCACACTTGTTTGTAAAGTTTCCGAGAAATTTTTCAAAGAATTAATTAATAAAATTACCTTCTTATTGATAATTTCTTAACATGCCTACAAAACAAAAAGATATCCAATTAATATGAAGCGAAGGGAGCAAAACTTTATCTTAAATTCCGGGCTCTAATATGTTTATCCATATGGAAAAGTGATTGGGGATTCCATTTTTTTTGTTCTTTGATCTTCAATGATGATATATTGATTAGGGAGAAATTAAGAAAAAAAACCCCAAAATTGTGAGAGACCCTTTTATTTCTTGCTCTATGTGTATTTAGTAAAATATAGTGATGTACAAGTGTCTTTGGGGATGATGAATGGTATTTTGTGATGATTAATGTCTATCACAGAAACTGCAAGTGTTGTATACTCTAATACTGTGACATACAAGTATATGTTGTATGTATGTCGTAGTATATGTATAATGTATGTAAGTCAGGTGTATGTGTGTTGTTTCAGGTGTGATGATTGTAAAATGTATCGAAATGCATTGTATGTTCTATACAATTCATACCGAATAAATACAATGTATTTTACTTGCGCATAAATACAATATATTTATCTAAATGGTATGTGTTGATACAACTGCATTGAACGAACAAACATAATATATCTATATCTATATCTATCTATATATATATATCTACACACACACACACATATATATATATAAAATCTATATCTATATCTATAATCTATATCTGTATCTATATGTATATCTATAATCTATACCTAAATCTATCTCAATCTCTATCTCTATTATATTAAAAGTGTGAAGGTCCTTATAATTGGCGTTTGCCTTTTTTGCCCTTCATTAAAAGTCTCCACTTTAAACAAAATCGTCTTTTTTCCTTTTATGATATTAAATATTAATTTAAATTGCAAAATCCTATATTACATAGTTATTTACATTATAAAGTCCTATTCTATTTCAGGTAGGTAACTTTCTACAAATTATTTTCTTAAATTAAGTACCTCAATTAAAATACCTTATATTACTTCTTTTTCTCACGTTCATAAAGATAATGATGGAGACAACTCCTATGAGGGAAAAGAAAAAGAATAAGCTAAATTACAGAAATCAATTCTTCAAAAATTGACTTGCACTTCGTTTTCTCATGAAAACAATATGACAACGAGTTTACACCGTACAACTGCTTTCTTTTGACGGCGATTTTCGTTTTGTTTGTGCAACGTGTAGTGATCTCAAAAAAATATATGTTTACGTTAATTTTTGTTAAATTAATTTTTTTATTTGAGTATTATTATTATTTTTTTTTGAGTTGAGGATCTATCAGATATAATCTTTTAGTCCATAAAAGAAATAGTAGTAGAATAAAGGTAAGTCCTATGTGTACGTATATTGCTATTATTATTAATGTTGGTGTCGCAGATATCATATGTACTTATAAGTTGCTATAATGGCTAAAGTTTTACTTGGACATCACATGGGCAATCATCAATATTGAAAAGGTAGGCATTCATAATATGATATTTTTTGTTGTATTTTCATTTAATTCTGAATAGTGTATTTTCTTTTAACAAAAACGGATGAGAGAAAAAATATGTAGAAAAAATGTGTGTGTTGTTTGAAATTGAGTTATTCTTCTATAAAATTATTTCTTCTTCAATTTTCAATTTTGATATTGTTTGTATTATTGTAGTCAAAAGAAAGTGAAGACAAAAGTACCTTAACTCTTTCCTCTTTTTTTCGTTTTGAATATATGATAGATGATTTAGTATTAAATTTTATGTTTGTTTAGTGCTGGAGTTCTTCTTACATTTTGATTTTATGGTAGTAAAAATAAAGTGAAGTCAAAAGTAAGTAAAGCCACTTTTTTCTTTTTGCAATAGCTTTATTAAGGTATCGTCTTTTTAGTATTATTTTGATATCTCGATTAATGTATTGTTTTATTGATATATTGATTATCGTATTGTTTTATTGCGGTACATTGGTGCTATATGAATGTTCCATTGAATTTGGGTTCAATCAAGATAGGTCAAATTAAATCAATTCTAAAATAAAGATCATCGGATAAAGAAAAATTGAGGTAAGCAGCCGCCTATTTTGAGAGTTATGTATCAATTTAATTTCCTTGACTATTAGATTTAAGATTTTTATGGAGTACATATCGAGAATAGTAAAAAGATCTCCACCTTTGTATAAGATTTCATGTCAAAGCGCACTATTATTTCTTAAACCCACCTTCACTTTGACTTTTTGTCATCATAAGCAAAGATTTATTTTTAACAAAGTAATTTCTTTTGTTAGTTGAAGTTGATCGTTGGTGGGTTTTGGTTTTGATGAATTCAATTGATCCAAGTTTTTTTTTTTTGTTGAGAAGTTCAGTATTCTTTCAAATTGAGTTATTAATGGGCTTAATCAAACCTATTTAACTAGCGTATTAGGGCTAAATCTTTTCAAAGCATGTCTGAAAATTTTTAGTTCGCGAAGATCTATGTTTTTTTTGTTCTTCATCTGATAATATAATTGAATACTTTATTTTTTCCCTCAAATTATCAATATTATTTTCAGTGCTTTGTTTATACATAGAAGCATCATGAGTTCTTTATCAATAAAGTTTTTCTCTAAATTTAGGTAGCCATTATATATGTTTCTATTGTCTTATAACACCTTTTTTTCTTAGTGATTTTATCTTGCCTGAAGGGGAGTCTTGGAGTAACTGGTAAAGTTGTTGCAATGTGACAAAGAGGTCACAAATTCAAGCCTTGAAAACAAACTCCGGCAGGAATGCAAGGTAAGATTGCGTACAATACACCCTTGTGGTGGGATTCTTTTTCGAATACCGCACATAGTGGTAGCTTTAATACACCGAACTGTCCTTCTTTTTGTCTTGCCTACGCATTGTAATACTTCCATGAAAATGTGATTATAAAGGTCTATTTTGAAAGTTACATACTTTTTTTCTGTAGGATTTTTTTTTATTTCTGAATGCTGAAGGTGACCAAATAGTGATTACATTTGTTATGTTATATCGAACGGACATGATGTTGATTCATCTTACTGAATATGGCCTTAGATAGAAGGTTATAGAGTACTTTAATTAGATTTGGGTAAAGGTTTATTAGATAGTTAAGCTAGCATTGTGTTTTGTCTTTTGTTCTATATTACTACTACTATTAACATTATTATTGTTTGGATGATTCGTATGTGTGCAAATGCAAAGCTATATTGACTTTATATTGTTAATCTCCCATCCTTTGCTTTCTGTTGTATGTTTAGTTTGGTTGATCTGTTTTAATTATGTATTAGGTGCATCTCTGTGAACATATATATGTATTGTTAACTATTAGTTTCTGCATGTAAATTTTATGTGCAGAGTTTTAGAAGAGTAATTGTGCTGATATTTCAATTATTTATATTATTTTATTGTAGTTCAGGAGATAGATGAATGTTTGGTTGGGCTCTGTAGCGGTTAGGTTTAGTCTTATTATTTTAATACTTCGATTATTGTATTATCTTGTTGTAGTTTTTCTTCTATTATTATATATTATTTGTTTTGCTTAATACATGCGATAGATGAATTTTCGATCGAATTTTTGCCTAAAGTTTATGTTTAATGCTATTATTATGATATCTCAAATCTTGATTATGTGTTATTTTGTTGTAGTTTATTAGTGATGTATGAGTATCCAATTAGAATTGGAGACAATCAAGACAGGCCAAACTAAATCAATTATAATGTGAAAATTCTTGGATAAAAAAGTTTGAATTGAGGTAGGCAAGTAGGTACTTTATATTTGTTGTTAATCCACCAAAGATAGAATGTAATTCATAGGAAATAGCACGCAAAGACAAACTTGAAAATAATAATTAAAGAATATTGAAATCTTAAAAAATTGAGTGAAACTATAATGCTTTTGAATTTCTTTCTTTGCTTTGCATGAAAGTTTCTCAAGTCTAAAGTTAGCCACAGTTCCTCCTTATTTCTTATTATAATACCCTATTGATGACTGTCTAAAATTTCAGAAATTATATAAAAAAGATACTATTAAATTATAGTTTTTTTTTGTTATGAAGTTTTGCGAGATGATTTTTATATTTATATAGGAGGTGCTAATTAATTGATGCAACACACATATACTAACATTAAAAAAACATATACTTTTGTCAGTTAAATCATGAATATAATGTTTCAGATATTGCGACTTCAACTGTAATTTATTTGTTTTTGTATTCAAGTCATTCACCATAGAGACATCAAAGGTACTTGACTTATCCATATTAATTAGTAGAACTATAATACCCTAAAAGACACTGTAAAAAATTTTTAGACAATTTTAAAAGATCATATTATCTCCATTTTAATCTGTTTGTCTAATTTTGACCAAGCACCCCTAACATACTAATGATTTATATCTAAATTGTCCTCAATTTTGATAAAAATATAGAATTTCGAGAACAAAATAACACTTCATAAAATAAAGTGCCTCTAGAAGTAGGAAAGAAATATAATGACTAAGTTCTTCTTTAATTTAACTAATTATTTTATCTTCAAAATTTTACATTATCTTTTTAAAAATTTTGTACTTAATAAAATAACTTACTGACTTACACACGAGAATTTATTTTGTATATATGTTTATTTTGAATTAGCGTTTGATACACTTATAAAATAACTTACACACGAGAATTTATTTTGTATATATATTTATTTTTAGTTAATACTTGATACATCTATAATATATTAAAAGTGTGAAGAGCCTTATAAATATTGTTGGAACTTTTTACCCTTTATTAAAAAATCCCTCTTTAGATAAAATCGTCTTTTCACCTTTTTAATAATTTTTATTTAATTATTTTATAGTATGGACTATATTTATGACTACTAAAATATATACAAAGAAAAAATTGGAGAGTCTTAAAATAGATGAAAAGAAAAAAAATTAGGGAGTACTAGAATATATGGAAAGAGTTATTAGAAGAATTAATGTAGACTCCTAAAATATAAATAGTCATTTACCATTTTTTTAAAATATACTTCCTCCGTTTAAAAATGAATGACCGACTTGACACAAAGTTTAAGAAAATAAAGAAGACTTTTGAATCTTGTGGCCTTAAATTAAAGTTGCGTCAAATGTACCAAAATACTTTTTAATCTTGTGGTTCTAAACATGCCATGTGGAAAGTTGAAATTAAAGTATTATCAAAAAGAGAAAGGAGTCATTTTTTTTTAAAGAGACTAAATGTTTTTGAAACGGAGGGAGTAATACTTATTATTTGTCATATAAAATTCGTGTGAAATTCTACTGAAAGCCAACAACTCTTTTGCTTACCAAGTTATAAACTGCATTCATTTATCTGACTTTAGATTGATTTGATATATTTGTATGACTTTCTAAGTTCTACGCTATCTGTTGGTATTACTTGATATTTGGTTCGACGGATATTATTTTTAATTCTTACATTATTTTTTTAATTTCTATATATTTTTTATTTGTGTTTTGGGAATATACACTTGAAAATTTTCATCTCTTAATTATTGATTATGTCTTTATGCCTTGATATAGTTGTTTTATTCCATTTGGAAGAGGATTATATCCACCGCTAATTAATTTACATGATTTTCACTCGGTTTGGTATGAATATTATTTGTTCATGTGAACTTTCTGAGAACTTTTTTGCGTGTTTGTTCACTGCTGTAAGGCCTTTGTTTCTGGCTTTACTTGTTCTTTTATCAAAAAAGTTTGGATGTCGACTCTATAATCTTTTTTTGATTTGATAAGCCAAAAGATTTTATTAACAATACACCACTACAATGTTCCTTTACAAAGTAGAAGTTGAATTTAATCGTGATGCTCAATTTCTGTACCATGATAGCATATTTTACTACCGAAAAACAGAATCATCTAACTGTTTTTTTCTTTCTTTTGTCAAGTTATTGATAACTTGATCACATATTTGGATGTGATTAGTAATAAGTGCTTCATTAGTTTCACTTGCAGTATATTTGCTCCGTGATAGTAGCGCTTTTATTATTTTACGTTGTTTTGATGCTAATGTATTCTTTATGTTGTTTGAAGGTAAATAATTTGATCAGATGATGCAGGAAGAAAGCATTGATAATTAACTTCTCATGACATTGCGGCAGAGGATCCTGAATCATGCTAATATTCTGGAGGCTTTTGTTTTACAACTTGCCGCAATTACATCGTGAAACTTAATCCCATTTAAACTAAAGTTTATGCTCATTAAAAAATTTGATCATAATTGTTTGGTGTGATCTCTTTTGTTATAGGATACTCATTATTTCTAATAAAAACAAGTTGAGTGTATAAAAAGAACATGAGCGAAGGTGAGCACATTGATGCAATTCTTTATGAAGGAATGCTTCCTACTATTGAGATTTGGCAGAATATTGTTCGATCTTTTTTGTCCCAAGTTCACTATTATTGATAATATCTTTTGTTTTATGTCAAAGGCATTGGACTTAGCCAAAGTAGCAATGGATTCGTCTCTTCCCATGTTGAAGGAGATGAATTAACTGAAAATTATTCGATAATAAAGAATGGACTTTTAAGGATGATGACAATATTGAAATGTACCCATAAGTTCTGCTTTCACGCTATGAAAACTTATGTTGAGGGTAAAGTGCTAAAATGCAAGTCATGGTATTAAAACTTATGTTGAGGGTAAAGTCCAATATAGGTTAAAATGGAAGTAGTTAATCTCTGCCATTGAATGTATATATTTTCTCTCACTTAACTCCAAGGGATCTTTAGTGAGGGCTCTTGAAGAAGTATGCTCTCAACTCGGACAAACTTTACTAATGTAAGTCAACTTATACAAATGATAACTCTAATTTATTCAACATAAAATAAATATAAAGTACAATCAATTTGTAGTGCAAGAAGTCAAGAAGCAACAAAAAAGAACGTGGGAAAAGAAGAAAAAGACATCATATATATTTTAATAAAATGTAATTCTAAACTGATTCAAATCCTAAATTATAGGATAAAAATGTGCGAAATTTTGAAAGAAAGAGTCCTTTATTTTAAGGTGTAAGGTCATGTACTAAAATAGAATATAAGTAAGTTGGTAAACAATTAATAAAAGGCTTTGATAGACAACGAATGTGTTAGTAACTTTTAGAATTCAAATTAGAATATAATATCAAAATTTAAGAGACCTACACTACTAACAAACCTTCCAAATACTATTCTTTAAGAATTAGATTGTACCATTAGATGTATGTAAAACATAGGAGAAAAGACATTATGACACGTTCAGAACCAAGGTCTTGTCGTAATGGGCATCTCAGATCTAACTAGGACCAGAGACCACCCCCATTACCCAACCCAACCAACCTAACGCATACCCTGAGTCGGCTGAATTTCGAACATATAACAAGATAGCGTATTTGTACAACTCCAAACACTGGGATAGGTCCATAACCGTGATCAACCCAAACAAGTCCAACTGCACAACACCCAAGCATTTACCAATTACCAAACCAAAATCATAAACCAAAACCAAACGATAACCAAGTTCCTGTCCAAAACGTAACATAAGAGGATGGAACAATCATAAATTTAACCAAACGATATCAACCCCAATACCAATGCCAATGCTAACGCTGACACCACTACCGACACCACCCATTCCAACCTATAATAGTTTTACAAATTCTCTAACCAAAAAAATAATAATATTCGATTGGGACATGCTCCCAACCATAGACAAAACCAATATTCATAAAATAACCAAGGTATGAAAAGATCTCCATGATATGAAATAGAGCCTTACGGAATATGGAAGCTCACCACATCAATCCAATAGTTGATCCCGAATTCGATCACTAAGCATAAGGAGTAGAATGACTGGTTTCTGCATCGCATGGGGATACAATCGTCCGAAGATGAGTTAGCGGGTAAAAACTATCAAGTACTCAGGATAAGGATAAAGTAATGACAACCTTTAAAAATAAACAAACAACTATATGTACACATATCCATACATATATACATATATAATCTATGAGGGGAAAGAAAATCGAGTTTAGCATGCATTTAAATGATTAATCTGGGTATGTGTAGCATAACCATCCTAAAACTACCCACGGGCTATATAGGTCGAGCGTAACCCCCTGAACGGGCCGTGATACGTGTAGCCACACGAATCGGAGATACCATAGGAGTAGGGAATTCCCATGTACCCTTCGCTCTCCATGATACATATATACTAGTGTAACTTAGGGGATTCTCATGTACCCCAAATGGTCGTCAAGACCAATTCTCATATCGGCAAACATGAGTTTTTAGTTTTCGTCCATTGGACTCATACCTTCACGATTAACTATCACACCCCACCGTTATTGCCCAGTTAAAACCATTACTATATAACTAAGACCGCCAATCTATTTATTATTAACCAAGGCTATAAGTAGTGGTATCATCATACCGACTATAGCTTGCAAGCAATATCCTTAGCTAACCTTTTAGAGGAGGGGAGATTCCCATGTACCCATAGATTACATTATTTAGTTGCATGGGGATTCCCATGTACCCCACAAGTTTGTTCATTACTTAATTTGCTTGGAGAATTCCCTTGTACCCCGCAAGGCTTTCAATTAAACCAACTATGACCACTAAGACCTTACCATTTGACCATTCCAAATCATTTAAACTATTTATACCATTTAGGGTTTCATTACCAAGTTATACCAAGCAATACGTTTCACTAAAAGTCCAACAATATAGTAAAAGTATTCTCATAGGCATTTTATCAAACATGTTGGGGGCATAGTATTTCCAAAACCAAAATCAATTACCAATTAACCATTCCTATGCAAGCAATTGTCCAAACCACCATTAAAACATGTAAATCCATAATTTATATAACTGAAACCCCCAATACATGATTGAAAACCCAAAACCATACAACAATTATGCCATGAAAACAATTCATAAAATATGCCTTTAGTTGAAACTAACAATGAGGGATGAGTAACTTGCCTTAGATTACGAAGATAATGGAGAGAAATCACCCGTACAAGCCCGAAATCTTTTTTCTAGATGATACCCTAGCCTTTCTTTACCCAAGAGCCTTAGAGAGAATTTGAGAGAGTTTCTAAGTGTTTAAGATTAGAATATTAGGGTAAATGATATCCCAAAAGAGTTATAAGTGGTGGAGTCTTAAGAGGTTAAGGGTGGAAATGTCCAAATTACCCCTACTTAAACTGTATAAAAATCTCGCAGGAGGATACAACCACCCCATACCAGTCGTACCCTACTATATGAGTGGTACTCATCACTCGTACCCTAGGCCTCTTTTTGGACCCCAACACTGTCCAACATATGACTATCCAAGACACGTCATATCCGATCATACGACCTGTATCCTTGACCCGTACCTACCAAAGAATGGAAATTAATGAAGATTTGAACACTATCCACCATATGAGTCATACCCTATCTTATGGCTCATGGTGAGCCACTCGTACTTAGATCCAAGTTAAGTCACAAAGTTTCAAATTAAGGGATAGAAAAACCAAACTATACGAACCGTCACCCACCATACGACTCATACCCACCCAAGTCGTACCTATACTAGAAACCAATCCAACCCACTAACCACCAACCTACTAACCAACACTGATTAGCATACGACCAAGACCATACTAACCGTACCCCATTATACGACTAGTACCCCTAGTCGTATGCTATCCAGAAACTAGAAATCTAAGAAATTTTCTAAGGTTCCAAAACCTAGGGTGTTTCAGTCTCCCTCTCTAGGATCATTAGTCCCCGAATGATGGATAGGGTAAGCACACGCATGAGTCATTGCACTATCAAACATCAATCTAGACTTTAACCAAGTTAGAAAACAAAGTTGTGATTAAGAACACATACCTTACACACGAATATCCAGAGTAGAAAACAAGTGTGGATACTTGGACTTCATGTCCTCTTCTGCTTCTCATGTAGCCTCTTTCACTTTATGGTTCCACCATAAAAGCTTGATCGAGGCCACATCCTTGGTCTACAACCGACAAACCAGTCAATCCAAGATCTCAATTAGGATCTCTTTATAAGACAGAGAATCCAAGATACCCAAACCTTTCAAAGGAACAACTGATGAGGGATCACCTATACACTTCCTCAATATAGAGATATGGAACATTAGATGAATGAAGCTAAAACTAGAAAGCAACTCCAATTCATAAGCAATATTACCAACCTTATTTAAAACCATATAAGGACCAACATACCGGGGACTAAGAGTTCTCTTATTACCGAACCACATTACTCCCGTCATGGGAGATACCTTAAGGAACGCCCCATCCCCAACCTTAAACTCTAAGTCCCTACGCCTCATATCTGCATAGGACTTTTGGCAACTTTGGTCAGACTTAAGCCTATCCCGAATCACCTTTACCTTTTCCATAGACTGATAAACCAAGTTCGTACTGAACATATCTGCCTCACCAACCTTGAACCGCCCAATAAGAGATCTACACCTCCTACCATACAATGACTTGAACGGGGCTATTCCAATACTAGAATGATAACTATTATTATAAGCAAACTCTACAAAAGGTACATTCTTAACCCAGCTACCACTATAGTCAATCATACAGGCACGAAACATATCTTCCAATGTCTGAATAGTTCTTTCTGCTTGCCTATCCGTCTGCAAGTAAGAAGCAGTACTCAAACTAACCTCAGTACCCAACCCCTTATGAAACGATCGTTAAAAGTGAGATGAAAACTACATACCGTGATCAAAGATAATAAAAACAGGTACCCCATGCAAATTTGCTATCTCAAGAAGATACAACCTCACATAATTCTCTGCCAAAAAGTTAGTCCTTATTGGCAAGAAGTGAGCGGATTTTATCATCCTATCCATAATGACTCAAATCAAATCCACTTAATTTCGAGACTGAGGCAAACCAATAATGAAATCCATGTTGACCACCTCCCATTTCCAGTCCGGCAATTCAATTTCTTGATACAACCCTTCGGGCCTCATTTTCTTAACTTTAACTTGTTGACATACTAAACACTTGGCCACAAAATTAGCTATATCCTTCTTCATATGATTCCACCAATATATCTCCTTGAGGTTATGATATATTTTTATTGAAATAGGATTAACAACGTAGGTAGATTCATGCGCATCAGCCAATACCCTTTCTCACAAACCATTGACATTAAGAATATATAATCGCCTTTGGTACCGCAAAGTACCATCATCACTGATCTCAAATACCATTACCTTTTGCCCACCTACATAACCCTTAATTTTCATCAAGACAGGATCTAGCATTTGCTTCTTCTTGATCTCTGCACCAAGAGAGGACCGAACCACTTTCTATACCAATACACCACCATTCTCAAAGTCCAACAGGCGAACTTTAAGATTAGACAAACGATGAATATCCTTTACTAACTCCCATCTCTCTTTTTCCACATGAACCAAACTCCACATGGACAACCTGCTAAGAGCATCAGTAACCGCGTTAGCTTTACCTGATGAGGACATAGTCCTTGAGAAGCTCCAGCCATCTCCTCATCCTGAGATTATTCTTTTGAGTAAATACATACTGCAAACTCTTATGATCGGAGAAGATATCCGCATGCACTCCATACAAATAGTGCCGCCAAATCTTCAATGCAAACGCCACAGCTAACAGTTCCAAATCATGAGTAGGATAATTCGTCTCATGTACCTTCAACTACCTGGAAGCATAGGCTATCACCTTCCCATGTTGCACCAAAACACAACCGTCTAACCCGGGATGCATCACAATGAACCATACACCCCTCATTGCCTTCAGGTAAAGTCAAAACCGAAGTTGAAGTTAGCTTATCCTTCAGCTTCTCGAAACTTCCCTCACAATCATTGTACCACAGAAATTTTACTTTCTTCTTAGTCAACCTAGTCAAAGGGATAACTATAGAAGAAAAGTTCTCCATAAACCTCCTGTAATACTTGCCAAGACCAAGATGCTCTGAATATCGGTTGGAGTCATAGGTCTAGGCCACCTCCTTACCACCGCAATCTTCTGTAGATCGACCATATCCCCTCACTAGAAATAATATGACCTAGAAAAGTGACAATGTTTAACTAAAACTCACACTTCGAGAACTTGACATACAACTGTTACTCTCTCAAGGTCTGAAGCATAACACGAAGGTGATTGGCATGATCCACCTTACTCTTGGAATACACCAGGATGTCATCTATGAATACAATGACAACTAGATCTAAAAAATAGCAGAAAACCCTATTCATCAAATCGATAAACACTACTGGAGCATTAGTCAACCCAAATGACATCACCAAGAACTCAAAGTGACCATACCAAGTTTAGAAAGTTATCTTACGGATATCAACCTCCCTAATCTTAAGATGATGATACCTAGACTGAAGATCTATCTTAAAAATGAATTTTTCACCTTGCAATTGATCAAACAAGTCATCTATTCTTAGAAGAAGATATTTGTTCTTAACCGACACCTTATTTAACTGCCTAGAGTTAATGCACATTTAAAGGGAGCCATTCTTCTTGTGCACGAATAAAATTAGTGCACCCTACGAGGATACACTAGGATGTATGAAACCCTTATCCAGAAGATCCTTAAGTTGCTCTTTGAGTTCCTTCAACTCAGCCAGAGCCATTCTATAAGGAGGAATAAATATTGGATGAGTATCTAGAACTAAGTCAATACCAAACTCAATCTCCCTATTAGGAGGAACACCAGGGAGTTCTTCAGGAAATACCTCAGGAAACTCATTCACCACTAGAATCGAATGTCAAGAAGGACCTTCCAAGTTAGAATCTTTAAACCGGACTAGATAATAAAGACACCTTTTGGAGATTAATCTATGAGCTCTAAGATATGATATAAACATCCCCTTAGGAGCTAGGGAACCACCCTTTCACTCAATAACCGGTTCACTAGGGAACCTAAAAACAACCATATGGGTTCAACAATCTAAAGACGTGTGGCACAAATGTAACCAATCCATACCCAGAATAACATCAAAACCCACCATATCTAATTCATACAAATCCACCAAAGTATCCTTAATACCAAGATACCACACACCCCTATAGACTCTTTTAGCAATAACAGAGTTACCTACCAGGGTAGAAACAGAAAAAGGATTCGAAATAACCTCGGGATGAAAACCAAAATACACAGCTACATATGGGGTCATATAAGAAAGAGTGAACCCCATATCAAGCAAGCAATACATATTTTGAGAAAAGAGTTGTAACGTAACAACCATGATATCAGGCGATGCATACGACTCCTGTCGGATAGCACGAGCATTTAACTTATTTTTGCTTGCATCGGTACCAACAATAGACACAGATGCAAAACCATCACCCTTTGGTACAAGAGCAGATAAAGAAGCAACTGAAACTTTATTTGCTTCTAAAGCAATCTTACCAACTAGGAAATTTCTAAGCATGTGGCCTGGCTGGCCACACTTGAAGTACCTATCACTTCCCTCATCATAGAAACCCCTATACAACCGACCACAAAACCTACAAGAAGGACACGATGAAGCTGACTGTGCCCCACTCGCTTGAGATTGGGCACCCTGTGCCCTGAAGGTATCACCACCCTAGTAACATCTATCACCCAACGGCTTTAGGTAAAGAACATTAGTTGTGGAGAAGGAACCAAAACTCTCCTACTTATTCTTTGGCCACTTACAACCATCCCAACCACTTTGTTATTGGCCCACCTTAATCGGAGAACCTGAACCTCTTACCTTGCCGTTCACCTATCTCAGCCTACTTCCTCTTTTCTTTCTCCACTTATTGCACATGCACGACTAACCTAGAAATATCCATGTCCTTAATCAGTAATGTAGTCTTGCTTTTAAGGATCAAATCCTAAGACAGTCCTTAAGTGAACTTTCTCATCCTAGCCCTCACATCAGACATAATTTCCAGAGCATACATTGATAAAGGATGAAACATCAAGGCATCCTCTTTGACTGACATATTCCCCAGTTTTAGATTGACAAATTCCTCCACTTTCGCTTCCCTCAGCTCTTAAGGAAAGAAGTGATCCAGAAATACATTAAAGAAAGTCTCCCACAGAGAAGACTTGTCAACCTCACCCTTCGCCTGCTCCCATTCCTCGTACCATTGGTATGCTACATCCTTTAGTTGGTAAGATGCAAACTCCACCCCTTCCACATTTGTGGCATGTATAACTCTGAAGATCTTTTCTATTTCATCAATAAAATCTTGAGGATCCTCCTCCACCTCAACACCAATAAAGGTTGGGGGAATCATCTTCATGAACTGGCTAACCTTTGTGGCCTCAGAGGATAGGATACCAGATACACCCCGTTCAACCCGAGAAGCCACCAACTGCGCAATTATATAAATTAATTGATGAAACTTTACATTCATCACATCAGTCTGAAGAGGAATAGAAGGAACTTGGTGAAGCTTCAGAATAATCAGGAATTAGACCCCTAGACTGAATGTGGATCCCCAGAGTAGGACGTGTCCCATCGACTCTATCCCCAGTTAGGATAAAAGAGTTTTCATGAACTTCAAATCCCGAGGCGTGATCTAAAAAGTGAACAAACAGGAATTAGAAAGGATTCTAAGGCTCAAACCCCAAGATTAAGAATAGAACACAAAGAAGAGAAACCTTCTCCCTTATGAGTATGGCCCGTTACATACCCCTAAAAGAGACTCTACTCGACACGGCTTTATGGATTTCCAATTGACCATAAACCTGGATTTTGTACTAACTTGACACGAACCAAACCAGGGCCTTGTCGTAAAGGGTTCTCAGCCTAACCAGGATGAGAGACCACCCTCATTACCCAACCCAACCAACCTAATACATACCCTGAGTCGGCTGAATTTTAAAAAAATAACAAGATAGCATATTTTTACAACTCCAGACTCTAGGATAGGTCCATAACCGTGACCCACCAAAACAAGTCCAACACCCAATCATTTACCAATTACCAAACCAAAACCATAAACCAAAACCAAATAATAACCAAGTTCCTGTCCATAACATAACATAAGAGGATGGAACAATCATAAATTTAACCAAACGGTATCATCCCAGATACCAATGCTAATGTTAAGGATGACGCCACTATCGACACCACCCATTCTAACCCATAGTAGTTTCACAAATCCTCTAACCAAAAGAAAAATAATATTTGGTTGGGACATGCCCCAAACCATAGCCAAAACCAATATCCATAAAATAACCAAGGTATGAAAAAGATATACATGATACGAAATAGATCCTTCCGAAGTATGAAAGTTCACAACTTCAATCCAATAGCTGATCCCGAATTCAATTACTAAGCAGAAGGGGTAGAATGGTTGGTTCCTGCATCGCGTAGGGATACAGCCGCCCGAAGATGGGTCAGCAAGTGAATGATAACAAGTACCCAGGATAAGGATAAAGTTATTCCAACCTTTAAAACCAAACAAGCAACCATATACGTATATATCCATAAATATATACATATATAATTCCATATCGCAAAATAAAATCGGGTTTAGCATGCATTTAAATTATTAACCTGGGTATGTGTAGCGTAACCATTCTAGAACTACCCATGAGCTATATGGGTCCAGTGTAACCACCAGAATGGGCCCCAATGCGTGTAGCTGTACAAATTGGAGATACCATGAAAGTAGGGGATTCCTACGTACCCTTCGCTCTCCATGATACATATATACAAGTGTAACTTAGGGGATTATCATGTACCCCATATGGTCATCATGACCAATCTTCATGTCGGCAAACTTGAGTTTTTAGTGCCTGTCTATTAGATTCACACCTTTACAGTTAGCTATCACACCCCGTCATTATGGCCTAATTAAAACCATTACCACATAACCAAGACCACCAATCCATTTATTATTAACCAAGGCTATAAGTAGTGGAATCGTCATACCGACTATAGCTTGCAAGCAATGTCCTTAGCCAACTTTTTAGAGGAAAAAAGGATTCCCATTTACCCATAGATTACATTATTTAGTTGCTTGGAGAATTCCCATGTACCCCACAAGTATGTTCATTACTTAGTTTTCTTGGGGGATTACCTTGTGCCCCATAAGGCTTTCGATTAAACCAACCATAACCACTAAGACATTACTATTTGACCATTCCAAATCATTTAAACTATTTAGGGTTCCATTATTAAGTTATATCATGTATTAGGTTTCATTAAAAGTCCAATAATATAGTAAAAGTATTCTCATAGGCATTTAATCAAACATGTTGACTAATTACTAATTAACTATTCCTATGCAACCAATTGTCCGAACCACCATTAAAGTATGTGAATCCATAATTAAATTATGGGAAAACAATAACCAAACATTTATAACCAAAACCCCCAATACATGATTGAAAACCCAAAACTATACAACAATTATGCCATGAAAACAATTCATAAAATATGCCTTTAGTTGGAACTAACAATGAGGGAGGATTAACTTGTCTTAGATTATGAAGATGATGGAGACAAATCACCGTACAAGCCCCAAATTGATACTCTAAATAAAATCCTAGCCTTTCTTTACCCAAGAGCCTTAGAGAGAATTTGAGAGAGTTTTTAAGTGTTTAAGATTAGAATATTAGGTCAAATGATGTCCCAAAGGAGTTATAAGTCATGGGCCTTAAAAGGTTAAGGGGGAAAATATCCAGATTACCCTCACTTGAACTGTATAAAAATACCGTAGGAGGGTACGACCACCCTATACTAGTTGTACCCTACCATACTAGCAGTACCTATCACTTGTACCTTAGGTCTTCTCTTGGACCCCAACACTGTCCAATATACGACCATCCAAGCCAAGTTGTATCTGGTCATACGACCTATACCCTTGACCTGTACCCACCATAGAATTAAAATCAAAGAGGATTTGGACACTGTTTATCATACGAGTCAATGGTACGAGTCGTACCCTATCTTACGATTCATGGTGAGTCACTCATAATCTAAACCAAGTCATACAAATCGTCACCCACCATACAAGTCATACCTACCCAAGTCGTGCCTACACTAGAAACCAATCCAACCCACTAACCAATATTGGTTAGCATACGACCAAGACCATACCAACTGTACCCCATCGTATGACTAGTACCCCTTAGTCGTATGTTGTCCAGAAAGCAGAAATTTAGAAAATTTTCTAAGGTTACAAAACCTAGGGTGTTTCATATTAGCCCATGTTTGGGCCAATGGACAACAAATGACCAATCACCTATTTTAATGTCACTTTTTAGTCGTCGGTACAAAAGGCCTAAAATAGTGTCATTAATGCTAATGACCACTGTACAAAACTTACTTTTCTTTTCTAATTTTCTTTTTCTACATTTTTTATGTCTACTAACCAACTCTCAAACTCCGACACTACTACAAATTTATTCGTAGCTTTCTGGTTTAAGATACTCCGCATGATTTCTTTTTCTTGAATTCAAAAATTATGAAGGAAAAAATCAAAATAAGGTTTCGATTGAAATTAGCTAGTGGAGATATTAAGTTTGATCTAAAGTTTGTTGTTCTTGTTGATAATGATTTTGCGGAATCACCTTTTTATTCTTATTGATAATGATTTTACGAAATCATTTATTGTTGGACACCTTCGTGTTAAATTATGCATTTGCAGTCCCTATTTTTCCTTGAATTGAAAAGTTATGAAGTAAAAAACCAAATTAAGGTTTCGATTAAAATTAGCTGGTTGGGGTATTAAGTTTGACCCAAAGTTTGTTGTTCTTATTGATGATGGGTTTGAGGAATCATCTATTGTTGGACACCTTCATGTTAAACTATGCATTTGCAGTCCCTCTACAATACTTATACAGTTGACGTAACACATTGATACACTTTTTAAAGAGAAAATCTATGCATATGCAATTCCTATATCAAATTGATACATTTCTTATACCATATTGATACACTTCTAAAAAGAGAGGAAATCTAAGCATGCATATGCAATTCCTATACAAACTGATGTAGTTCTTATATCATATTGATATACTTTTTAAAATGAAAAGAAACCAATACATGCATATGCAGTTCCTATACCAAACTGATATAGTCCTTATACCAAATTGATTTACTTTTCAAAAGAGGGGAACCTGTGATTGCATATGCAATCCCTATACTAAATTAATACCGTCCATATACTACGTTGTTACACTCTTTTCAAACATAGGAAACCTATGCATGCATATACAATTCTTATACCAAACTGATATAGTACATAGACCACATTGATACACTTTTTCAAAAGAAAGAAACCTATGTATGTATATATAGTCCCATACCAAATTAATACAGTCCTTATACATCGCTTTTTAAAGGAGACCATTGACAACGGAAACAGGTGGACTCACTTGTCCAGGAAAATAGTTTGAAATCAAAACTACAATAGTCTAACTCAGAGAAAAGTGAGCTGCAGATCAAATTGCCTCAGTTGACTGAATAGGTTATTCGACTAGAGATTGAGACGAAGTTGGTGTCAGTGTTTGTTGTAGTGCAGGTTGGGTACTATGTTGAGGTGGATAAGAATGAGAGGGATGGATTACGTCAACAGAAGAAAAATCAGCCACAAAAATAAAAAAAGCATCGACAGCCGAAAACACAATAAAAAATGAGATGTGTCGGCCACCCAAATGGCTAGAATTGGAAATTTCAATTCTTTGGCTATTTTGGTGGCATTAATTTCCACCAAGAGGCTATCTGCGTCTTTTCGCCTAAAAAATATTAATGGATTATTTTATCTAACATAATTTTGTTAGGTTAAGATCGTAAAAGCTTAGCAAGGACCAATAAAAGTTTGTTGTCATCGATTGTTTACATTAAATCAATGAATGCACGATATGTAACTTTCACACAACTTTATCACTCAACCATTAGAATGGTAAAAATTATTAAAGATTTATTTGCATCGATTGTTTATAACAAATCAATGAATATAAAAAATATACACAATTTTATAATTTATCGTGATTAATTAATATGTATTCGTACCTTATTATTTTGTTAACTAAGGATGAAATGAGTATAGTTATATGTGTAAACAATTGGTGAGTATAAGTATCTACGCATAAAAATTCCTCCACCAATAATAAGATTTAAGTCCGAGCCATAAAAATGAAATCAAAGAGTTGTGCTCACAAAGCTGAATTAAAGGTAAATTAATCAAAAAAAATAAGAGTAGTGAAAAATATGGTAAGTGACAAAGAAGGTGAACGACTTACATGAGGCAATTTGATCTCTTTAAAATTCATATAAGCAATAAATTTTATTGTTTAGCTACATAATTTATTTTTTTTAGTAATGATTATTATTCACATAGGTCATGTCAGACTTATAAAATCACTTATCCAACAAAAAATGTTCATCATCTAAACATCTACGTACTATTATTAACGTGCAACGCACGTTTGTATAGACTAATTTTTATTAACATGCAACACACATTTGTATAGACTAATTAGTAAAAATATATGTGTTGATATAACTAAGCTGAACAGACAGATATAGCTAAACCAAATCAACAACTATGGATTGTAATACCCAAATCATACCTAAAAACAATAATTATGCTACAAACTGTAGTCATTTATAAAATAAGGTAGAGTATCATTACTGTACATTTTTATTTTTTAAATGAGAAGTTCTTATCCTTAAAATAAATATTATTGTACGTTAAGGATTACCGATTTCACCACAATACAAATATTACGCTTCATATATATATAAAAAAATAGAAATAAAAATTGAAATGTACTCCATATTTTAAAATTTTGTGTTTGGTCAAATTATGATAGATGAAAGAGAGTGGAAGAAGTACATATAGTCTATAGACTATAGTCCAATTTCCAGGAATTCTATACAATACGCAACTGATCAGTTGAAGGTTCTGCGGTCATTCAATAAACTCACTAAAAAGGTGATGAGGATTTGACTGAAAATTAGGAACGTAAAAGAAAAATAAAAGAAAGGAAGACACAGCCAGACATATTTGAGTCAATTTTTTCCATATCCTTTTAATTTATGGTAATAGAAGCGGGCGACGGACCGTTTGGCGTGATAGAATTTAGGCAAAAATTCACATATAGTCTCATTAGATATCTATAACTAACTTCCTAATCTAAATTTCATATTTACAATTCATAGACAAAATAAATGACAGTTTTATGTATATATAGACAAAAAAAAAAAAAAAAAAGTCCATAACAACAAAAGAGATAAAAAAAGAAAATTTTAATGTAATAAATGACCTTAATCTTCTCCAACTTTTCATTTATTTCTTTGATATAACAAATCAATAATTATGAATTTATGTGTTAATTACTCCCTCAAAAGTTGATAGTTTTCTTTTTTAAAAAAATTGTGATCTACAGGAGAAAATTGGTAATTCATGCATACAAAATTCTGGTATATACAATTTACGCAAATTATTTTTTACTTGAATTTATTTACTAAAATCCTTTTTTGAATCTAATACGCAATAAAAATTGATTCAAATTCAACATAATGAAAATCGATTTTATTATTGGTTTGAATTAGATTTTCGAAATTGAATGCACAATATAAACCTCAAACACTTTCAAATTGTCAAGTTTGTAATTACTATTATTTTTGTATACAATAACTTCAATTGTAATTTTGTGTTTCAATTTTCGTATTCAATTTTTATTTTCTTAATTTTGAAAAAAAATTCACAGAAGCTGTTAAAAGGTTATAATCCTTGCTTGTGTTAGTTTTTTTTTCTTTTCTAAATCCCATTTGTAATTGCAATTTGTGTGATATATTCATTCATTACTCTACTGCATATTTCATAATATACATATTGACAGTCTTTTAATATTTTTTTTATAATTATCTATTAATAGTATATTTGAATTTTTGTATATCTGTTAACATAAGTGTATAATTGTATTTGTATATCTGTTTAAAAGGTTACAAAGATTATTTTTATTATTTGTATATCTATTGTTTGTATATCTGTATATTAGTTTACATAAATTTGATATTTGTATATCTGTTGTTTGTATATCTATATATACATATATAAAAATGAAGTATACATATATTCAAATCAAAACTGTTGTTTATTATTTGTATATCTGTTGTTTGTATATTTGTATATACAAATTTGAATGTTGTTCGTAAACGATATTGCAAACGATATTGCAAACGAAATATACATATATTCAAATCAAAATTGTTGTTTATTATTTATACATCTGTTGTTTGTATATCTGTATATACAAATTTGAATGTTGTTTGTAAACGAAATATACATGCAAATGAAATATACATATTTGTATATCTGTTGTTTGTATATCTGTAAATACATATATGCAAACGAAATAAACATATACATATATGTTTATTATTTGTTTATCTGTTGGTTGTATATCTGTATATACAAATTTGAATGTTTTACATAATAGCAAATTTGAATGTATATACATATATGCACTCTAAAACTGTATATATCTGCATATGCATTATTCTTCAAAATGTATATGTGAAAGTTAACTGTATATACATATATGTAAATTGTATATACATAAATCAAAAATACAAACTGTATATACATACATATACTCTAACTCTGTATATATATGCATGTATTATTCTACTAAAAAAATATACGTATCTACATATATTGAAACAAAAATGTGTATTGACCAACAATTCTGTTTAATGAGAATATATACCAAAAAACCTCATAATCATTGTCAACTTCACTGTTCCCCCTTTTAGATTTAGATACTTTAAAATATTTTTTCCTTTCTGCCCTGCTAGAAGATGCAAAATTCTTTTTTTTTTTTTGATAAATCATCTATAAAAAAAAATGGGGGAGTGACTTACATAATATATAAAAATTTATATTATAAAATAATAATCCGCAAAAATAAAAAAATTATAAAAACGGGGGAGTGCTCCCCCTTTTTTATTTTTTTTATAAAATATAGTAACAACGAAGAAATTTAACGATTAACTGACATAATATATAAAAATTTTAAGAAAATTAAATCTAATGTCAATAAATATCCTAAACTGATTTTCTGTGGTGAAAAATTCGAAAAAACGATTTATCACAGAAAAATCAAGGATTATATTTTGTGATATTAGAGCGACTTTGAGAGAAAAATAAGGAGAAAAAAGTTGAAGAAGATCTCTTGAATAATCATATATTATGATGTTGCCAATATTGTTGTTTCTTTAATTTAAAATCAAGGATATTAGAGTAATTTTGAGAGAAAGTTAAGAAAAAAATAGTTGAAGAAGATATTATAAAAAATCTTGTGTTTTGATATTCCATTGTTGCCTTTTTTTGAGTCAATAGGATAAAGAGAGAATAGAATACCAAAAATAAATATATGAGAGAGAAAATTGATATATACAAATCTTAATATATTTGTATATAGGGCCCACAAAAAAAACTGACTTTTAACTATCAAATGATTATGAATTGTAATTTTTTAAAACATTAATCATATCATGTAATTAATATAGTATTTTTTCTATAACATGTAATTTTTCCTAGAATTTATTGCTTTGTGTTTTTGGGCTCATTTGAATTTATAACTTCTGCAATTCTCATTTTATCCGTTTTCAAAGGCGGAATTGGAATTTTCACTTAGAGAATTTGAAATATGAAAAGGTAAATAAAACTCAAGAGAGGGGGGGAAGGGGGGTGAAATGAAATCTTTTTCTGAATCGACTGACCAGCTATGTTAGTCGACTCACTTGCAAGTTAGTATACTCAATAAAACAACATTAAATTGAAAGTACAAATGGAAAAGTAAGGAAGAACAATAAAATTTATACTAGTTTGGATAACCAGTTTGGTGCCTATTCCAGTCCCGTTGAGTTACAAGAGTTTTATTTAGAACTTAATGTGAGAATGAGTTACAGTGGGATTTGATAAGTTCCGAATCTCAATATGTTGTAATTCAGATCTTGTGACACAACCTTGCCTAGTATAACTAATGAACTGACTCAATTTTATTCTTTTTATAACTACTGTAAACTGAGAGAATTACAAAGCTTTAAGAAGACTAAAAGATGAGACAAAGTGATAGTTCCCTCTGAAGTTGCGTACTGATTCTTCTATCTTCAACGTCCTTAAATTGTCTTCATCTTCTTGCTGTTTCTTTGCTTTAAAAGGAAAAACCAAGGATTTTATTTCAATCAAGGATTTGTATTGATTCCTTGATTGAGACATTACATCATTGGCACCTCCATATCAGTTATGTATGTGCGTGTGATATGATCTTCCTTTCTTGGATGGTGATTCACATCCATATATGTTCGTGTATAGGATATGATCTTCTATCATTCTTCATCTCCATGCGAGATCTGTCTGTCATACTTGTTACTTCGTCATTAGCTTATCAAGATACTTGACTTCCTTATTTCAGGGATATTTTTAGATCTTCCCATGATGCTCTTTCAATTATAGTTTCAGGATTGCTCATCTATGGATTCTTTGCCTTGATCTTCTCATAAATGTATCCTGCATATTTTCTTTATTAGTTTGTCATTATTAAAACATATTAGGATATTATAGGAGGCTAACAATCTCTCCTTTTTTGATAATAATAGCTAATAAACAGTAGTTGACTTTTCCACGTGTATATCGGCTGACTCCCCTTACTTGCCGCCTATTTCTTTAAACATCAGTTGACTTCCCTATGTATGTAGTCGGCTGGCTACCCCTCACTTTCTTACTCTTTCTAAATCTAATGTTTGTGCCACTTTCTCCCCCCTTAACATAATAAAAAAGAACAAGCAAACAAAACAAGGAAAATAACCAAGACATAAAAGAAGATAAAATATATATAAAAGATCATGCAATGTTCATGCCATTAACGAAAAAACAAAAGTAAGGGGATGTAAGTATCTCAAGTATAGACCAAAGGAAAGAAAGGTACATGCCCCATCTGAATTAACAGTCAAGAAATTATCATTTTTTCAAGAAGTAGGTGAGGGTGTTGTGCATATTGTGACAGAAGCGTTCATAGGACTTTTCAACTTTCTTAGAGAAGATGGAGTAACAGTTCAGGACAGATATGGCAAGCACATTGTGGGAGAAGTTGGCTTTAGATTTTATGGAATCAACTTGAGTGAATAAGTGGTTGAAGATCTTGACACCTTCCTATTTAAAGCCATCGATCGATAAGCACTTTTACTAGTGGAGTCGACACCTTTCTATATGGCAAACACCGATTGCAACAACCCGCTAATGGACTCCTGAAGACCCAGCATTCCTTCTTCAATGGACTTGAGGCGTTCCTTAATTTTCTCTATTTCCTTCATCACTGGAATCACAGGGTTAGATGCACTTTTACTAACCTTAGGAAGATCAGTCTTGGCTTTTGCAGACTCCTTTTCACACTATTTAGTGTCGACCAGGAATATCCCATGCTACCAAAAGTTTTAGAGTCATAAGATGCAGAGACTTCTACTACAGAAAAACTAGAGAGATCAATGAAGTAGTGGAGGAGAATTCGAGTAATCAACAGTCCATAGGGCAAGCTGGTTGTGGCATATGCATCAGCTACATTCTCCAACATATATTCATGAAACCACAAAGTCCAATTCATTTTGTATTTCTTAACCATAGAGTACAGAATGAACACATCTCTCTAGATGACATTGCTGAGAGAACCCTTTCTTGGAATTAGGGTGGTGGCGATTATATGAGCCAAAATTCTGTATTTGAAACAAAAAGACAATGGACCAAAATTTGATAGATTTACTTCCGGCTCTGAGACAACTTTCATAGCTACCTCAAAATTAACTTCAAAATTATCAAGCCATGTACCATTCATAAAGGGGATTGCTCCAGAAAACTTAGTATCAAAAACCTTTTCAAACAAAACATCATTCAAGATGATTCTGGTCCCAATAACAAGCATTTCCAATTCACCACTATCTTGGGAGAAATTAAGATTAGCATAAAATATACGAACAGGATCTTAAAAAACTTCTAAGCCACTGAGACAGAGTACAAAAGATAAGTCTTGATCTTTAAAAAAAACTTCCATTGCAATGAGACTTCTTTAAATGTGAGAGATTCACAATTCTTCTGGGTACCACTGTGTAATTTTTGAAGGCATCAAACTTCTCCCGCTGCGATATAGTCTAGTACTTACATATATCCTATGGTGGAAGAGATTCCAGAGAGGTGAGACAATATTTATTAGAAGATAAGTTAGGGACAGAGGTTGAGAGCTTTTTAGGGACAGTCAACTGCAAGGATTGAAAAGAAATTTTCTCAGAGGAACCAGAAATAAGACTGGGTCATGATTGTTAGACCGACAATCAGTAGAATTTTTTCAAGATTTGCTATGGATCTTGTTCGGGTCATTTGAGGGATGAGAAAAAATGTAAGACCCCACAAAATCCTAGTTATTTCAATCCTACATAGCATGCCAAAGTGGTTCCAGACTTAGAAAATTTCAGCGAAGTGTCAAGACTTAGAATCAATTTTTTTTTCCTTCAAAATTGGAGGATCTTATTTTTGAACTTTCCGACCATAGTATGTTGATTTTCAAGTTGATTCATGATTAGGGTCACATGTAGATCATCTCAGGAAAGTTTTGGATTTTTCAGACTAACGTAAGGGTAGTTTGGATGTCCAAAACAGCAAGGGGTCGCGATATCGCATCACTGGGCATTTTCAGCTTATTTAACCCCGAGTTCAGAGAGGTATTTCATTATTTTACCCTCACTCTAACATAGGGTTTAGGTCCCAAAATAGCACTTTTGCCTCATTTATCATAATTCACTCAAAATCAAAGACATTCCCTTTCAAGCACAAACCCTAGCCCCTTTAGCATTCAAGTTCAAATTTTAAGAATTCATCAACAATCTTTACAAAATTAATAATCAAGGTATGTTAGGTGTTCATCCTCAGGTCTCCTTCCACCCTTGGAGTTCAAGAACCCTTTTTAAAACTATAAGTTTATTTATTTTATGATTTATATGTTTGAATTGGATTGTGTTCATGTATGTATTGTTGTATGATTTTCAAATCAAGATTTATACAAGTTTCAAGTGAATTAATTAGAAAGTATGTAGAATTATGTGATCCTCATGATGAACCCTTGAATTACAAGTTGAACGTTGTAGCCATGATGTTTATATCTTCATGAATTCTATGCGCATTAATTATGCTCCCAAGTGTTTGATAGAATGCCTATGTAAATTGAGTAGTGAATCCATGACATGTTATCATGTGGTCCCATCTATGTACAAGTTCATGCCTCTTAAATGTTTGACAAAATGTCTAAATGAATGCATAGTGGACAAGTAACTAATGTAATGCCTTCAAAATTTTGCCATGTTTTACTATTGATGCTATCGAGTTCTGGGGGTATTCAATACCCGGCAATTTATATGTTTACCTAGAATTATAGTAGCTACAGAATAGTCTCAGTAACATCACGAACAGTAGTACTTAGTCAGTTATAGAACTCAGTCTAGTTCAGTCAGTAAATACGACCAGTTCAGTTCAGTTAAGCTTAGTACAATCTAGTGACCGGTGTCTATTTAGTTGGGAGTAGGATTCATCACCAAGTAAACCCAGGGATGAGAGCATTCCTGCCAGCAAAGGGTTTGACCCTTAGTTGCAGTCCCTGCGTTACAAAACTACGTAGCCAGCGTAGGGTAAGACGTTCTCCTGCCAGACTAGGGTTGACACAACCATATATAAAATTCATGAGTCTTCCTGCCAGATTAGGGTTGACACAGCATTGTTAGTATCCCTTGACAAGGTGCTAACACCCTTCTAACTGGGGTCACAGGTTGGACCCCAACTCTATTTATAATCGGGGTATGTCGGTTAGATGAACACTGCCACAGTTATAGTTTCAGTATTCAGCATACAGTAATTAGTATTTAGTCTCAGAATTTAGTAAAGAACTCGGATAGTTCTACAGAACCATGGCTATCAGTTATCAGTTACTTAGCCATCAGAATTTAGTACTTCAATATCAGTCTAAACCTCAATTATTAATATTCAGTTACCAGAACTCTGTACTTTAGTTTTAGTCTAATTCAGACAGGTTATATGCACAATATTATATAGTCAGCATGATCAGCAGTTAAAGTTTTACATGCACCCTTATTCAGTTATTTCATGATGTTCCTTCAATCAATTAACATCTTATACATATGAACCCATGTATATCATCTTTCCTTACTTAGAATACCAGTATATTCAAAGTACTGATGTATACTTTTTCTTTTGCGCTATGATATCTCATATCATAGGTTCAGACGCACGGGCTCCCAACCGTACTTAGCAGCTCAGGTTATCAACAGCAGTTATAGTGGTGAGTCCTCATATTTCAAGGTTAGGATTATTTATTTCAGCATTCTAGTAGTTCAGTATGTTTAGAAGTCGGATTTAGTTGGGGACTTGTTCCATTAAGTCTATATTCAGACAGTTAGAGGCTTTTATACTAGACCATTTCAGACAGATGTTCAGTTTTTCAGCATTATTACCAATATTCAGTATTTGTTTTTAGTATTTTGAGAACCTTATGGTATTTTTAGTTATACTTCAGCATATGATTTTCAATATTATTATTCAGCGCTCACAGCAGGTACCAGTCATGGGTTAGCTTGTAATCCTTTGGGGTAATAAGCACCGTGTGACGTCCAGGGTGTAGACTCAGGAAGTTACACAAAATTATTAAAAAAAGTATAAAAAGAGGGAAGAGGAAAGTGAAACAGTGGGAAGGTGAAACGAGATGATTTAAACTGTGGTGACATATGAAGGGGAAAGGGTGCAGACTTCTCGGGAAGAGAAAAGTAATGATTAATATGGAGAGAGAGGACAAAGAGTTAAAGGCGAGAAACGGGGATAGATTAAAGGTAATTCTTGAAAAAGGATACGAGTCAGAAAGGAAAATAATTTTGAAAAAATTGAGACAAAAATATTTTAGACAAAAATTAGCAAAAATAAAAGATTGTGCAATCAGATATCATTAATGCATGTAATAACAAGACTTTTCCTAAGAAAACAAAATATTTCTTCTAATACGAATTTTGTAAAAATATTAGTAAGCTGATTTTCAGAGTCAATAAATTTTAAAGTGAACTCCTCATTTTCATTATGATCCTGAATAAAATGATGCTTTATATATATGTATGTATATATATATATGTACATATACATATATATATATATATATATATTTATATCTAGAAAGATGCACCATGTACTTTGAAAGACTAATTGCATGAGTATTATCACATATGATGGGCACAAATTCAAATGATAAATCAAAATCAAGTAATTAATGCATAATCCATAGTATCTGGGTACCACAATTTTCAATGGCTATGTATTCAGCTTCGGTGGTTGATAAAGCAACTTAAGTCTTTTTCTTCCTATGCCATGAACTAAGGCATCACCAAGAATTTGACAAGTTCCGCTAGTACTTTTTCTACTATTTTTTTTACCTGCAATGTCAGCATCTGATTAACCAATTAAATCAAATTTTGAGGTGTGGGGGTATCAAAATCCAATATGTTGCATTTCAATGAGATATCAAAGTATTCGCTTGAATGCAGTCAAATGTGACTTTTGAGAGCTGACTGAAATCTTGCATATTTGCACATGCTGAATATTATGTCGGGTTGACTTTTGGTCAATTAGAATAGTGATCCAATCATTCCTCTGTAGGTATTTTTATTAATATATTTTCCTAATGTATCTGAATCAAAATTTGTAGAGGGACTCATAGGTGTTTCGAAGGATTTTCCCTTCTCCATATCAAAATTTTTTATAAGTTCCTTTGTATACTTAGCTTGGACAATAAAGGTTTCTTTGGAAGATTGTTTGATTTGGAGCCCCAAGAAAAATGTGAGTTCTCTCATGAGACACATTTCAAATTCTCCCTTCATAAGATTTGCAAAATTCTCGCACAAGGAGGTGTTAGGATCTTCCTAAGATAATATCATCCATATAAATTTGTACTTTTTAAATAAAAAGAGTAGTATCTATTTTTCCTCTCTGAAAGTTGTTGTTTAAGAGAAAAGTTTTCATTCTCTCATACTAAACTTTTGGAGTTTGTTTGAGACTATAGAATGCTTTATAGAGTTTGAAAACATGATTTGGATATGACGAAATTTCAAAACCCGAAAATTGCTTAAAAAAAACTTCTTCATTATTAAAACCATTTAGGAAGACACTTTTAACATCTATTTGATACAATTTAAAACGTTTAAAATAGCAAATGCTCAGAGAATGCAAATTGATTCCAACCTTGCTACGGGATCAAAAGTTTCATCAAAGTCAATACCTTCATGCTGGGAGTAACCTTAAGCCACCAACCTGGCCTTATTTCTAATGACCTTACCTTCTTCGTTCATTTTGTTTCTATAGACCCATTTGATTCCAATGACTGAGCAACTTTTTGGTGTTTTAACAATATTCCAGACTTGATTTCATTTAAATTAATTAAGTTCTTCTTTCATGGATATAACCCATGATTCATTTTTCACAGCCTCATCAACATTTTTAGGTTCAATTTTAGACACAAGGCCTACTAATGCTTGCTTTCTTAGGGAGGCTCTAGTCTGCATCTGATTATTTGGATTTCTAATGATGAATCTATTTGGAAAGCTTGCACTATGTCTCCATTCTCTTGGAATGTTCATTTTTGATGAGTCAGTGGCTGGTGCTGACTTTGGTTTAGTACAAGTCTAATTAGAGTTGAGTAACTCTAGTGCTTTCTCATAAGATGCTTCACATTAGGAGTCATTCACCTGTTTCTCATCAAAACTCAAATTCACAGTAGAGGGATTAGATTCATCAAAGACTATATGCATAAATTCTTCAACACACAGAGTCTGTTTATTGAAACCCCTATATGCACGACTGGTGGGAGAGTTACCAAGAAAAATACCTTTTCACTTCAAGAATCAAATTTTTCTAAATTGTTCTTACTATTTCTTTGGATGAAGCATTGATGTGACATGATTTTATGGCACTTTTGATGCTTAAAACTAGAAAATATACAAGTACTTCGATATGCTTTATTAAATATGATGTGTTTTTGTGTTCATGTTGCAGGAAACTAGGTATCTAGAACTAAAGAAAAGAAAAAATGATGAAAAAATGCAGGAGGACCACTTACGGGGTCACTTATGGACAATCAGTGGTACCCACGTGGCATGGGTCCCTTTGTGGTTCTCATAAGACAAAGATCAAAGAACCTAGAAGTTACAGATTTCTTTTTGATACACACGATAGGGCACCTATGGGGCGTGGGTGGCACTCACGTCGTCGTAAGCGCCATTGCAGGTTACATCCTGCAGCTTGCTGATGAACTCTGAGATTTTCTTTGACCCATGACACCACCTACGGGGCGTGGGTGCCACTTACGGCCTATAAGAGGGTCTGTAAGTGGCCACTGAGCCAAGTTTCCCTGTTCATTTTGGTATAGATTTTTAGGATTTCTATGTATTCTATAAATACCATTTTGACGTTATTGTACTTTCTTGGATGCACTCTATATAGTGTTTACGCACTATATACATTCACAAACATATATTGATTTCAAGATTCGACTTTTGATCTTAGGATCCGGTGTTCATGATTGATTATTAGTTTGAGATTATTGGTTTTGTTCTTAATTTATTGTGAGATTCATCTTATGCTTTCTTTATTGATTTCCTTGGATATTTTCACAAGCATGAACGGCTAAACCACCTAGCTAGGGTTGTGAGAACCTTGATGGAATGGCGAAGTAGAGAAAGTGCTTAATCATTCTTGATTTATATTCTTGCATGTATTGTAGTCATCTTTGATTTAATTATTTTATTAGCAGAGTCCGATATTGTGAACATGCTTGTATTCACTACTTTCTTCACAAGAGAAGTAGAGATTAGGAAAAGAAGACCACGACAGTAATTTGAAGCGAATTCATCTTCATTTAATTAACTTGACATTCAAAAGATAATAGTTAATCTAGATCTAGGATAGGAGTTAGTAAGGTGACACTCTGAGACTCAAAAAGTAAAGAGTGAAATACACTAAAGGCATTTACTAGATAGTTATGATACATAAATTATCTAATTTTGCATGCAGATATTGTGACAGTTCGACGAAGCACGATAAATCTACGGAGCTAGGAAGATAGAGGGAACACAATCCTAGTATTCATCTCAGATTGATTTCAATAGATTCTTGAAAGATTATTCGACGTATTCCTTGTGGGTTCGACCCAAACCTTTGTTGGGTTACTACATTTGACTTCGACCGCATTATATTTTTTGGAGGTATAGTTTTAGGCGACATAAAGCATTTACATCTGAAAGGATACAACTAGCTGATGTTTGACTTTTTTCCTCTCCATAACTCGTAGGGGGTCTTTTTAAGGATAGGTCTGGTGATACATTTTTTGAGAATGTGACATTCTATGTGCACTTCCTCTGCCTAGAACTGATCAGGTAGGTTTTGTTCGAGTAGCATCATTCATGTAATTTCTTGGAGTGATCTATTTTTCTACTTGATCACACCATTTTATTAAGGAGATTGAGTAGAGGAGAACTTTTGAGAGTAACTATTTTGAGCACAGTAATCTTCAAAGGCTTGTTTTCAAATTCTCCATCGTGATCGTTATGAACATAAGTGAAAAAGTACCCTGCTTCACTTTGTACTTTTCTCCAAAAGATCTCAAAATTAGTAAAGGCTTCATTATTGTGAATAAGAAACATCACCCAGGTAAAACGAGAATAATCATTAATAATAACAAACATATATTTTTGTCACCAATGCTGGCAATTTCGGTAGGGCCAAACAAATCCATGTGCATTACTTATAGGGGTTTGGTGATACTGATAATGTCTTTGACTTTAAATGATGTCCAAGTTTGTTTACTAAGTTGACAAGCATCACAAATGTGATCCTTTTCAAACTTTAACTTTGGCAGGCTATTCACCAATTCAATTCTAGAAAGATTTTCAACGGCATATATGCTGGCATGCCCAGGTTTTCTATGCCATAACCAGGTGTCACTAGTTTGAGAAGTAAGACATGTTAGAGTAGAAAAATCAATATCATTTAAAATGTAAATATTGTCAACACGATCACCAATGAGAGTGATTTTCCTTTTTTCTTGCTTGATGGAGCAGTTTTTAGCATTGAATAATACATTTCATCACATATCTAACTGATGCTCAAAAGATTATGCTTGATCCCATTTATGAGATAAACTTCAATGAGATTGTAGGAGGAGTTAAGTTTCATAGAGCTGACTCCTATGACTTCTTCTTTGGCATTATTTCCAAATTTGATTGATCCATCTTCAGATTTCCTTTGGGAGCGAAAGTTTCTTTCTTTTTGACCATGTGTTTGGAACATCTGTATTCAAGAGAATTAGTTTTTTTTTAGGTACCCAAGTTCTTTTGAGTCCTTGAGAGCTAGATGTGCTTCCTTTGGGTCTCCAAATCCACATTCCTTTAGACTGTTGTCTACAATTATGTGATTTGTGCTCTCTTTTTCCATAGGTGTAGCTTGGGGTGGCAATTTCAGCCCATATTTGTGAAAAAAGTCCATTTAACTTATATTTATTAAATTGGATCACTCATATTTCAAATGGGTAAATATAGACTTCAACTCATTTTAAAAGCTCATACAAATATGAACAAAATGAGTAAAATATGGGTACCCATTTAAATACAGAGATCACCCACTTATGCTTTAAATTTCATTTTTTTCTTCTTTTCTAGTTTCTTTTCTTTTCTTTTTTTGTTTCTTATTTCTTTTTTTCTTTAATTTACTTTTTTTCTTTTGCATTTTTTTTTCATTTTTTACTCGTTTGTTATAATTTTTTTTCTCATTTTTTCATCTATTTTATTTATTTATTTCTTTTTCTTTGTATTTTTTTTTTCATTTTCTCCTTTCTCATTCTTATTTCATCATTCGTATTCGCTTGAGACCTACATGGGTTAATAAATATAAGCTTCTAGTTTTTTCATTTAGCCTATACAATTCATAACATCTCTTATCAATTAAATATAATCTATCTATAGTCTCTCCCCTTTATTGTTATTTTTTTCTATCTTTTATTTTTCTTTTTTTTTTCCTTTATTTTTTCCTTTAGTTTACTATTTTTTTCTTTCTTTTTTCCTTTAATTTACTTTTTTTTCTTTTTCATTTTTTTTATTTTTTCCACTTATTTTTTACTCGTTTCTTACCTTATTTTTCATCAATTTTTTTTCTTTTTCAATTTTATTTATTTTTTCTTCGCATTTTTTTTTTGTATTTCCATTTCCATCTTTTTCATTCTTGGTTCATCATTTTTTTCTTTTTTTATATTCTTTTCCTCATCTTTTTTTGTCATTGCTTTTTATATTTTATTTGTATATCAAATTTATCATTTATATTTGTATATAAACAAGTATCATTAGTATGCGTATGGTTCAAGTTGTATAAACATGTATCATTTTATACAAATGTAACATTTGTATTTGTATAATTTAGCAATTGTATTTGCATAATTTTATTATTTTTATTTGTATTGTTAATTTATATCAATAAAATATAATTTGTATCAATATATATAAATATAAGTGTTCGTAGAAAGAAAAATAACTATTTTTTTCAATTGCTTAAAAATAGAAATGATACTGTCACCTACGAATGCTAATACAAACAAATGAAACAAATGCAATTATAAATATAAATACAATACACGATCAACTTATAAATACAAATATAAAATAGTTCTTTAAAAATACTAGTTCATCAATGAAAACAGTTCTTTTAAAATATAAGTGCGAATAACATCAATTACAAATAAAAAATAGCTCTTTTAAAATATAAGTGCGAATTATATAAAATATATATGACGGTGCAAACTATAAAATATAAATATGAGCTTGAAATCTAAAAAATAAATACAAATATACAATTGTATTAAGTAAGCTCGGTCCATCTTTATTTCATTTCATATATGACTGAGGATCCACGTAGCCTTCGATTTATGGGAAAGTCTAGCTTCAAATCCGACTTCTAACTCCCTCATCTTAGAGTTCTCGTTAGAGCAGAAGTAAGGCATCAAGCGAGGAGCTCAAGGTCAGGCAAGGCAGGAAGTACATAGAAACCTTGATTTGTGTACTTCTTGCGACTGCTAAAGATATTTGGTTTGGCGAATGTAATTCCAAGATCTTTCTGGATACTATCTCTGTATCTGTTCATTAGGTGGAGTCCACTTAAGTGTACTTACAAAAATTATAAATGTTGGGAGAATATAAATCAATATGTGCTTATGGTATTTTCGTTATCATAAAAAAGAGAAAAATAAAAAATAAAAAAAAACAATAAAGAAAAAAAAAAGAAAGAGAGGTAGAAGTTAGAGATAGAAGAGAGAGAAAAGTAAAGAAAAAATTGAAGAAAAAAAATCAGAAAGAAAAAAATAATGAAAAAGGAGAAAAGGAAAAAAGAAAAAAAATGATGATGAATACAAATATTCTGAATGGTTATGATATCTCAGTCATCATTCATAATTTGTACTCGACTTAATCATGTTCTTCAAAAATAAAAAAATAAAAAATATAAAATAAAACCAAAAAAGAAAAAAAAA
>NC_061119.1:135586584-135671125 GCF_002878395.1 Capsicum annuum | reverse complement strand
AGACTAAAAAGGAAAAGAAAAAAAAAGAAAAAGAAAGAGAAACAAAGGGTAGAAATAGAAGAGAGGAAAAAAATTAAAAAAAAAAGAAAAAAAAAGAAAACTAGAGGCTATATATAGAAGAGAGAGAAAAAAAACAAAAAAAAAACGGAAAAAGGTCAAATTGATATGATATAGAAGTTTTAAGTTTTTTATTTTAGAAGATAAAGTGAGTTGGAATCATTTTTACCTAATCCATATTTGACCAAATCAATATTTACCCATATTTATATGGGCGGATTGCAATCCAAACCATTTTTGCTCGATCCATATTTAACCCGTCCAAATCCAATCCAATCCGCCCATTTGCCACCCCTAGGTGTAGCATATAGGTACATGAAAGAAGAAAGACGTTTTAGCAGAACTAAAAGAATCTGATGAAATGGGTCACTTTTATAGAAGTTTGATTTGAAGTTGAGAAACACCTTTAGCAAGCTTTTTGAATAGTCTAGAAATTCTTTTGGGAAGATCATTGACGACAAGAAGGTTATGAAAGATAAAAGATCTTGTTACTGATTCTGAACAGAAATCGATTGTCACGACCCAATTTCTCAAGTCACGATCGCACCTACTTTAACCCAACAGTAAGTAAGCCAAGCCATAGCCCAAAACGATAAATAATGGACTAAGCAAGAGAAAAGTCTCAACAGAACTAAATTTGTAGACCAGAAAAGTAGCAAACACATATTAAGTCTTTCCTTTATATCCCTATATAGAAAGGAAAGAGCATATGAAGATCCACTCTTTGTCCAGAAAGTTACTTTGGAAGTATCATCAGATACTCGCTAAAATTTCTTCCTTAGCGGTTTAGCCTCCTTTCAAATGAAACATATGAAAAGTTATCGTCTACTAACACAGTTGAAGTTTGAAATATATCACCAGTTAATACCATATGAATCACGCAATAATTGATGAGTGATGGGGTGATTTTGTTGGTAGGTTGTTATGGGGATTTTCGGTGGTGAGTGGATCATTTTTTAGTGGACCGGCGTTGGTTCACCGGAATAGTGAGCTTCGGTGATAGAGATGGCTGCTCCATTTTTAGATACAGTGTGAACAAAATGTATCACCCATTAATAATATATGAATCACCCAATAATTGAAATAAATAACTGTATTTACTATATGAAACACTATAATACCATATGTATTACCTATTAATATCATATGAATCAGCTAATAATTGAAATAAATAAATGTATCTACCATATGAATCACTATAATATCATATGTATCACTCATTAATATTATATGTATCACCCATTAAAATCATAAAAATTGTATCTATCGTATGAATCATCATAATACTCATATAATGATATCATATTTATCATTCATATGAATCACCATTAAAAGAATAAACATGTATGAATAACTAAATAAATTTATATATGTATCAATCGATTTTTCTTAAAAAAATTGGGAGTGATTTTAAAAAATATTAAGGAATTATTATTTCTTGGAAAATAATGTCTATTATGAAACTAAAGTGAAATATATACTTACATAATTTTTTATTTTATTTTTTATTTTTTTTTGGTCTATGAATAGTGAAGCAATTTTATATAATGTAGTACTAGCATTTATGGAGATTTACTTCATTTGCAGATGGGGAAAAAAGTTTAACATTTTATTTGCATTTATGATAAAAAAAAAAAAGACACCAGAAAAAATTAAGAAGGAAGATGATTTAATTGATGATAATTAGGGAGAGATTTTAGGGAAAGTAATCTTTGAAAAAAAAATATCTTGCATGAGTTAATGGTGGAGTAAAAATAGGATGTGCGGTTTTGTTGATATATATTAAGAGTAAAATTGAAAATAGAGTTTTGATATAAAGTTTTAAAATGTAAAGGATATTAGGTAATATAGTCTCTTAAGTTTGGGATTTGTGTACTTTATGTTGGGCTGGGGCAAGTTTAATTTAGAAATGAAGGATTTAAGAACTAGACCATTTGTCAAATAGTCTATTTGTTAGAATTCAATCAATTGCATTTAAATTTTAGCCTATTTGACAATCAATTGGCTGATTGCATTGCAAATTGTGGTCAATATAATTTTAATTAATCTCTAATTAAATAAATTTGCTAAATAGAATATTATCCTAATAAACTATTTTTCTAAGAATCAAATATTTAAATTAAGATTAACACTTTTTCAATTAATTTTCAAGATAATCTTTGATTACAATTCAATTTTTTTTGTAAAATAATTATTTAAGTAGCAATACAATACAATTTCTTAAAATGATTGAATTGTCTAGATAAATATTTGAAAAAAATTTTATTCGGATAAAATAAATGTTGTAATTTTATTTTAAAATCAAAGCAACTGGGGATTAAATTTAGTCATGGAGGACAAAAATTAAGTATCAACATTGACCACATATTTTCTTTCTGCTATATTGTCTTGTAATATAGATTCTTACCTTCAACATCCCGAACACGGTTATCTTGATTCAGCAGTCACTCCACTAGCAGTGCTTGGTGATTCCTCATTATTCGAGGACCATTTATCAGCATTTTCTTTTAGTTTTATGTTAGTTTCAGACAATTATAGTTAGTTGGGGACTTGTCAACAACTCATCTTAGTAGAGACTTTCAGATAATTAATTATACTTTCAACAATATGGTTGTGTAGAAATTATGGATTTGATATTCCATATTGATTTGATTTTATTATGGTTATATATTTTAGCTCAATTTTTGCTCAATATTAATTAGTTTACTTTATTATTCGTAGTGTCATTTCGGGCCATGAGTTAGCTTGGGGTCACTTGTGACTCTAAGTACCATGTTACGACTAGGGGTAGTATTGAATTGTGATAAAATGCTTTGAATCACAAGTTAAACTAAAAATACCACATAAGGTCTGCTTGTGGAATTACAAAATTGATATCGGTAATGTGTTCCTCTAAGTTCAAAGGCCATTTACCCTCAAGAACGGATGGAATCTAAGCACAAATAAGTCGTAACACTAGTATAGGAAATAACATAGATAAAATGAAAACTTATGGAAATAACATAGATAAAATGACTACAATGACACCACTGATTCACTCCCAACACTCAAGATCATTCTTCATAATTTCTTAGCTCTTTAGGGTTTATTTATAGAGTTGAGACTTAAAATAAATGGAAGGGAAATCAGGTTCCACAACTTTAAATATTGTCTGGGGTCCCTTCATCGCGATCGCGGGGACCTAGTTATGAACGCAACCTTAGACATAACCAACCTTTCGCAAATGTGACCTGAACCACCGTGATCGTAAAAAAAAAGCCTGGATAGATCGACATAAAGGATGGCTGCCGAATGTAATGACCAACAACATTGGCCTTTGCAAACACGGCCAAGGCCTCGCAAATGCTAAGCCTATTTTTAGCCTGAACAAGAAAATTTTGCACTAGCAAACTTTGTGAAGTTACAAGTCTTTGGTCGGACCCTCAAGATTTATTTGAAATTTCATGAATGCAAATGAATTATTCTACCTTACTGAATTCAACATTCTGACTAAACACTGAAATCAAATTTTTTGCCTGATGTTATTTAGATAGAATGTGGGGCCCATATATAATGAGATATTATAATGAAATTTTCTCAATAGCCCAAAATGACTTCGGAAGCCTTGGAATCTTAATCAAAGGTTCATCTACACTACAATCAATATTCTGGGACTAACGGAAATATTAGAACTAGCATCTAAGGTTGTTTTCTCAAAGTTCAGGACTAATACCCTTTTCTTAACAAAAAAAAACTCTAAAATAAAAAATTATCTCTAAAAATCAAATAAGTTACTCGATGATCAAAATGTTAGTCCAAAAAATCATAAATGACTTGGGGTGGTTGTGTAAAAGCTATAAACATAAAAAAAGTATTAAAATATAGGATATGACCTAGAGGGTCACTAGATCGATCAATGATAACTCTGATACCAATGGAGTTGCTTTAAATAAAGCAAATATTGAATTGATTAGAGATTATAAAAAAGAAAAGGCTTTTTGGAGAATGAAGTTTGGAATTAAATTATTCAATAAAGGAGAAATCAATTCAAAATTCTTTCATTCTATTGTTAAGTCGGGAAGAGAAGGCTTACCTTAACTAAAATGAAAAGAGAGGATGGATCGTTGATTGAAGATGAAGATGACATTACTCAAGAAGCTAATGTTATTTCAAACTGTGTGGATGAGGATGATAATATAAAACTTATTGCTCCAGTTTCTATGTACGAATTGAAGTAAATTATTTTCTCCATGATCACTCATAGTGATCCTGGACCTAATGAAAATATCTAATAAATTTTATCATTTTTCCTGAAATATTAAATGTGATTTATTACTAATGATCTTGATTTCTTTGCAGGTACACAAATACCAAGATCTGTCACTCATTCAATCCTCACGATGATGCCTAAAGTTAATTGTCCTTAACAATTTACTGAACTAAAATCTATTATGCTTAGTAATTTCTCTTTTATAATTATATCAAAGATGATGAATCATAAACTTGGACCTTTAATGCATAACTTGATCTCCTGTTATCAAAGTGGTTTTATTAGAGGAAGATCAATTACTAATAATATTATTTTGACACAAAAAATGATTCATAACATCAATCAAGTTTCGAACAATGAAAATGTTGTTATGAAACTTGATATTAAAAAACATATAACAGAGTGGATTGGGATTATTTATGCATGATTATGAGAAAATAGATTTTTGCCGATGTTTGGTATTCTATTAATTTAAATGGAATTAGAAAAGGTTTTTATAAGTCTACTAGATTCATTGAAAAGAAAAATTCATTGTCTCCCTCCCTATTTGTTATTGATGTTGAACTATTATCAAGATTAATGAACAACCTTTAGGATGATCAATTCATTTCATATTCTATTGATTCTAAAGACCTTATTATTACTCATCTTTGTTAGACACAATGTTATTTTCTTCGGGAGATCATATTTATTTGAAAAAAATCATAACCAACCGATAGATTTACTAAAATATATCTAGCCAAAAAATTAACAAGAGTAAATTTGACCTATATACATCACCTAGCTTCTCTGATGAGCAAACAAGGAAAGCTTGCACTATTACCACTTTAATCATCAACAATTTCTATGATTTACCTAGGATGTACTATGTATTTTGGTAAAAAGAATGTTCCTCTTTTCAACTCAATGATTTCTAAATTTTATAACAAATTACAAGAATGACAAGGGAAACCTCTATCTTAAGGAGGAAAAGCAGTTCTAATTAAATCTATTCTCCATTTTCTTTCTCTACATTTGTTATCTGTCTTATATCCTCCAAAGATTATCCTTAAATAGATATAAATAATCATTGTAAACTTATTTTGGGGAAAGGATAATAACAAGAACAAGAAGCATTGGTTGGAGATCTCCATCTTTTAAAATGGCGGTCTTAATTTCCCATACATTTGGAAGACTCCTCACCAACTTTTTGACTTAAAGGCTATTTAAGTAGATTATCCCAAGAGATTTTATCTCATAAATAATTTTACTAAATTGTGCGAAAATTGACTCCACACCCTCATTTTCTTCCATCTTGAAGAGCTTATATTTTTTACCACAACACTAATCCTTGCTTCCTTCAACTCGGCAGTACCGTCATAGGTTACTTTCAGTTTGTCCCACATTTATTTGGCTATCTTGCAGATTGATATCTTATCATATTCTACTCCACTAACTAAACAATAAAGAATTCTTATAACTCTTGCATTAGTTTGAATTACCTCTTGTTGCTCTTTGGTGATTTCAAAGTTTTCAAAATCGTCCAAGTCCATGCTTCTTGATTTATTTTCCTTTTATTTGCCCTTGAACCATGGTATAGGTTTTGGTCCCTTCTTGATAACCACCCAAGATTGAAAGTCATTTGATTGCACAAAGATTTTGAATTTGTTATTCTAATGCAAGTAGTGTTGTCCAGTGAAGTATGGTGGTCTTGTTGACAAGTGTCCGTCTTGAAGGAGTGCTCCTAGAATTTGATTTTTGGCCATTTGATCTTTACTCTACGTGCAGATAAGCAACACTTAATGATGAGACCTACTCTGATACCAATTGAAATTCAAGAGGAGGGGGTGAATTGAAATTTTTTTTTGATAAATTTTAACTTTTCATGAATTTTAAAGATAGAACTAACTCTTAATCATCTACATCAATCATAGCTCCATATCACTATTCGAACATAATTAGAGAATATCCCGTATATTGTGTCAATACCATATCCCGAAATAAAAATTCAAATCAAAATCCTAAAGAAACAATTGAAACAACAACTTATAATCAGCAAACTACCTGCTTAAACATCAATTTCTCAAACTTTATTAATCCCCTTTCGTCCATATGGTCTTGTTCATCACTTACCACGTATTATTTATCAAAGATAGTACCTACTAGTTTCAATCCCTAAATCCATATCACTACTACCATTAATGGCATAATATGACACCTAAATCCAATAAATAGCAATAATTCGCCTAAATCTAAAATAGAAAATAGTGTGCAATTTTACAAAGGGCTACTGCCTATCGCTTAAATCTAAAATAGAAAATAGTGTGCAATTATATAAAGGGCTACTGCCTAATATTTCTTATTCACTTAATGAGGATAGTGCTAAACATTAGTACAATAATGCTATAAACATTAATATATTCCACCTTGCCTTTATTGTTTCGTGAACAAAATTGTAGAATGCTAACATGAAGCTGTCACCCTATTTCGCCTATTCTTGGTGTAACTTTTGTGCCCCACTTCTCTATTTATCTATTCTTATTTTTTAATAAATATGATATATTCTTTACACTTAAATTAATTCTAGTATTGACCATATAAGTAATTAAATTATGGTTTTGACCCCCTCTTAAGTCACAGATTAAACTAATTATCTAAAATACCCAAAACTTCTAATAAATCCTTAAAATTTATTTGAAACACTATATAAGCAAATCAAATATGTAAATTTACTAAAAATTACACTCTGAAACTACTGTAACTGTTAAAACACTAGCTTAAGGTCGTCTTAATTGAATATTGATCGTGATCACGCTTAGCTTTGTTAAAATTCAAAAATCCAATTAATGACTTAAATCACTTTCAGGCACCCACTATTGACACTACCTATCCCTGCATGTCAGAAATCACATATAAAAACTATAAGGAGGTTTAAAAGAAGAAAAACTCACAGAACGACTTGGAGGGTCGTTACATCATCCACCACTAAAACAAACGTTCGTCTTCGAACGTATAAAGAAAGAAGGTACCTGGGTTGTCAAAGAGATGAGGATATCTACTCCGTATGTTAGACTCGACCTCCGGGGTGGATTCCTCCATAGGACGATGCCTCCACTGTACCTTCACTAATGCTATCTCATTTGACCTCAACTTTGTAACTTGTCTATCCAAAATAGCGATAGGCTCTTCCTAAAATGTCAGTTTCTGATCCAAATTTACTGAGTCCCACTTAATCACATGCGAATTATCCGGAGGGTACAATTTTTGCATAGAAATATAAAAACCTGGGTGCACAACTAGAAGACCCGGTGGCAAAGCCAACTTATAAGCAACTGGACCAATACACTGAAGAATCTTAAAAGGACTAATAAACCTTAGACTGAGTTTCCTTTTCTTCCCAAATCTCATCATACCCTTCATAGGCGATATCTTCAACAAGACCTGCTCACCCCTGCATGAACTCCAAGTCACAAACCTTCTCATCAGCATAAATTTTTTGTCTACTCTAAGCTGCTAAAAGTTGGACAGCCGGTCCGTCGAATTACTCAACAGATTAGTGCCTCCAGGTCTAACCTCAAAATAATTTAACTATTCAATTTGGGATCTACACTTTCTACCATATAAATTATCAAAGAGAGTATTCTAAATATTAGAATGTAACTATTATTATAGGAAAACTCCATTAAGGGTAAAAATTGACCCCAATGACCCCTAAAGTCCATCACACAAGCATGTAACATATCCTCCAACACCTGAATAATCTGCTTTGTTTGACCATCTATTTGGGGATGGACTCTTGTACCCATATCCAACTAAGTACCCAACTCCCGCTGTAAAGTATGCCAAATATTCAAAGTGAACTGAGTACCTCTATCTGAAATAATGGAAATAGGCACTTTATGTAATCAAACTATCTCATGAATATAAATCTTGGCTAATTTCTCTGCATTATAGTTCATCTTCATAGGAACAAAATGAACTGATTTGGTCAATCTGTCCATAATCACCCTAATAGAATCAAACTTCCCAAAGGTCTGAAGCAACCTAACTACAAAATCCATGGTGATACGCAATCATTTACACTTAGGAATGGGCATTCTCTGAAGTAAACCACCTGGTCTCTAGTGCTCATATTTCACCTACTGGAAATTCAAACACATGTTCACAAACTCTGCGATATCCCTCTTGATTCTACGCTATCAATAATGTTATTTTAGGTCTTAATAAATCTTTGTTGTTCCTGGATGAATGGAATACCATGAACAATGGTCCTCCTCTATATAGATCTAGTCAAATAACCTACTCTAGGAATACAGATCCGCCCCTTAATCCTCAGAACACCCTTTTGGTCCAGAATTACCTCCTTAGACTCACCTCGCACCACCTTATATCTCTAATAATACACAACTTTTCATCCTCAAACTGATGATCTCAAATTTTTATATCAACAAGGACCTCGCATCTACACATGTAGGAATTCTATATGACTTAGAAATATCAAGACACACTAAACTGTTAGACAATTATTTAACTTTCTTGGATAATGGTCGGTCTTCCACACTCAATAATGCAAGACAACCCATACTAACTGCCTTTCTACTTAAGGCATCTGCGACTATATTAACCTTGCCAGGATGATATAAGATGGTCATATCATAATCTTTCAACAACTACATTCATCGATGTTGTGTCAAATTCATATCTTTTTTCTTGAAGATATATTAAATGCTATGATGATTGGTGTACCCCTCACAGTGAACTCTATACGTATAGTGCATACACAATTTCAATACTTACTCTAAATCATGGATAGTGCCATTCCACTCATGTGGCTTCAACTACATTGACGCATATGCTATCACCTTATTTTTTGTATCAACACACCGTCCAAGAATATATTGAAAGGATCATAAATCACAGTAAATTACTCACCTTCCATAGTGTAACACCCCATATTTTTATGCTAGAATTCGAACTGTTATTCCTATATGTATGAACTCGGAACCAATTATTCCTATGTAAATTTAAGTGTCATGACCATTTACCTAGTATGAAAAGTGCTTTCGAGGTGAAGAATGTTCATAGAAAACACTTAGAGTGAACTTGAGTTAAGAGCTTTTGATTTGACCAAATTTTAGTATTTTATCCTACAAGGGTCAACTTTGAATGTGTATAACTTTTGAAATGTGTGTAGTTTTGGAGCTTAAAACACACCAAATTATAGATAATTGTGTCCTCTTTCCAATGCATTTGATTTTTCTTTAATCCGATACCCGAGTAAAAGTTATGAGAATTTTTATAAGAAACCAGTGAGGGTGAGTGATTTTAGTATGGAATGCCCCCTGTGCTCTACAATTTCAGTGTGGCACATCCCCTGTGCTCCACAATTTAGACGTGGCATGCACCTATTTTCAGAAATGCTAAAACCCGCATTTCTTTTTAGTTTTTAGGGTAAACTGGTCATTTACGTCCTAAACCATCTTATATCTAATATAAATGTGTTTTTATCCCCCCATAACCCCAAAATACACCAAATACATAATCACTCTTCTCCTAAATTCTCAAGAGTAAAAGCAAGGGTTTCTTCCAAGAATTCAACCCTCAAGGCTCTAAATTCAAGTTCCCTTTAAGAAGTCAAGAAATTTGGATATGTGAGATATTTATCAATGGGTTCCTTTCACCCATTGAGTCCTAAAGTTTCTGCAAATTCTCAAGTATAATTCTATTTTGATTTAGGGTTCTATGAAAGGCATGAATTTTTGAATTCTTCAATTTAATTCTTGAATTCTACCATGAACATGTATTCTTCCATAAGTTTAAACATGCTTCAGTATCTCAACCATGTTATATCTTAATATTGACAAAATTATAGCATTCTTGAGTTCAAGTCATGAATTTCCCCACCATGTTATAATTTCTTATAATTCTATATTTACTGTATTTTCAGTGTTGGTGGGTTATGAACACTCGATACCAAGATAGTCATGCATGTTTTAGATTTTCAAATACAAGTCATTCATAGCACATAGTTTAAGTGTCCTAAGGTGTCTATGAAGCCATGTCTAGTAGAGTCTTGTAGAACGGTACAAAGATGTCTGTACTTTTCTTCAAGAGGCTACAAGGCATTTAAGAAATATTTCCTTTCTTTCATATCTCAGATCATACAGTAGAGATGTTCTCTAAGAAACTAATACCAATTCTTACATTGCTCTATTTATGCCAACTCTACTTAGTTTTGAGGTAATAGAAATAGTCAACATTAAATTTCTATTTATAAAGTTTTCTCAGACAGTCCCCATAGATAGTTATGAGGTTACACATAGGCTTGAAAGGATCCCATCATTTCTTGTAAGTTACAATCATTGATAAAGTTTATTCATGTTCATGAATATTGTGCATTGCACCAAAGTCAGATCTACCCTCAAATCCTTTCTTAGAATCCTATAGCTGCATGACCTAGAGTTAGAAGCATGAGCCTAGAAGTTTAGCAACAGTAAAGTGGGGATAGTGTATATTTGTATCTAGTAGATTATGTATCCATGGATCCAAAAAGGTGTTGTGTAGATTGCTTTGCTTTTTGAGAGAGAGTTACAAATTAAGGGGACTTAGAGTATTGTAATACCCTGAATTTTTCAACATATAGACCCCTTAAAAGATAGGCCACGAAGTTAGATTTTTGACTCTTCAAGCCTAGTCTTAATTTGAGGTCATAGCAAAAGTTTATGGAAGATTTCTCTTAATGGCCAGATAAATTGCCATGGCTATGACTCAAGGTAACAAGTCATAACCACTCACAACGAGTCATCACGAGTAATTCGTAGCTACTTCTTTAAATTCTTCTACTCTAGTCCAGCAATTATGACTACTCACTGGACTCGTAATCAGTGGCTATGAGTCATATAGAGGTATTCATAGTCACAACAGTATGTAATCCAAAATGAAGTACCTTAGTTTTTGGACCTTAGAAAATTACCTAAGATTCTAATCACTGGACCTAATACGACTCATGGTTATGAGTTGTATATTGGGGTATGGGTGGTATGGTCCAGTCATATACTGACTAGTGTTAGTTGGTAGGATGGATTTGGTCACTGGAATGGATATGATTTAGGGGTACAAATCGTATTGGTGGGTACAGATTATTTGGTTCCTTAACATAATCTTACACTTGGTTACTTAGGTTAGATCTGAGTATGAATGGACCACCATAAAATGTAAGCCAGGGTATGAGTCATACCAAGGACTCGTATGGTGGACAATGTCTAAATCTTCCTTGGGTTAAATCTTCTAGGGGTACGGATGAAAGATACAAATTATATATAATAGATATGACTTGGTGGATGATTCGTTTGCTGGAAAGTGTTGGATACGAAGGTTGAGGCTTAGGATACGAGTAAATTCTATCACTCATATTGGAGGGTATAACTCATGAGGGTCAATCGTACCACTGGGATGGGATTTTGTACAACTTAAGTGGGGGTATTTTGAATATTTCACCACTTATCCTAATAAGTTCCCATGACTTCTAACCTAATTGGAAGGTTATTTACCCGATAATTCTATTCATTAACACGTAGAAACTCTTTTAAAATACTCTATAATTCTCTCAAAAGCTTATGGGCAAGGGAAGCTAGGGTTTCAACTAGAGGATTGATTTAGGGCGTGTCTTGGTGATTTGATTCCATTATCATCTTGGTTTAAGGCATGTTCACTTCCCTCATTGTTAATTCTAACTAGAAGCATGGTTTTTATAAATGTTTTTATGACTTCATTTATAGTATAATTTTGGTTTTCTAATATGAATTGATATTTTTGATATTAAATGGTTAATTATAGTTTTCCATGGTTTTAATTATGATTTATGTGCATTAATGGTGGTTTTGGATAATTAGATCGCATAGGAGTGATTTAATGGTAATTGGAATTGGTTTTGGTTATATTATGCCCCCAATGTGTTTGACAAAATACCTATAGTAATGTTTTCATTACATTGATTATTTTAATGGAACTCTTGCTTGTTTTAAAACTTGGTAAAGGGATTATGCATGGTTTAAATGGCTTGCAAAGGTAAATGGTTAAATGGTTATTCTTATGGTGTACATAGAATCCCCTAACTGATTTAATCTTATAAAAGGAAGGGCACTTGTAAGTCTCCTTAAACCTACATATGGTTGGCTATGGATAATACTTGTAAGTAAGGATTGGTATGATGATACCACTAATAATGGCCTTGGTTAATAGTTTGGTTATTTGGAAAATAGTTTTAATTGGGAAATAATGGTGGGATGTGTAGAAAGTTATGGAGGGTAGAGGTCCTTGGGGGGCCAAAACTGGAAACTCATATTTACCAATGTGAGGTTGGTCTTAGTGACCGTGTGCATGATGTCATATTATATTTTGGGGGATGTACTAGTCATTTTGGGTTTTCTTCCCTGGTCATATGGCTACACGCATTGAGGCCTTTTCAGCAGGGGGAGCTGAACCCATATAGTCTATGGGTGGTTTAGGACGACAAAGCTACACAACCCAGGTAAAGGTTTTAAAGTCATGCTAAACTTGATCCTTTTTCCTGGCATGGTTATATATATGTATATAAATATATGGTTGTGTATATATGGATGGTTTTGCTTAGATTTTAAAATGACATTATTTTATCCTTATCCTGAGATCATGCTAGCGTTTACCCACTAACCCATCTACTGGTGGTTGTATACCCATGCTATGCAAGAACTGGCTATTCTACTCCTCCTATATAGTGATTGGCTTGGGGATCAGCATCTGGACTAAAGTGGTGATATTTTATCTTTTCAAAGGATCTATTTCATGTTATGGATATTTCTAGATGCTTGGATTTTATTTTGGATATTGGTTTTGGCAATGGTTGGGGGCATGTCCCAATTGGATTTTATTACTTTTTTGGTTAGAGGCTTTGTAGTACTGCCATGGGTTGGAATAAGAGGGATTGGTATTGGTGTTAGGCTTGGGATTGGAATAAGCGTGAGGACTCACATCATTGGACATATTGTTGGTTATTCCATTATATTTCATTTTGGGATTAATTATATTATGTTTTAGAACATCTTTGGTAATGACATGGTTTATGGCCCTTATTTTGGTATTGATTTGGTATGGTTAAATTGTTGATATGGGATGGTTGGACTCATCTTGGTTGGTCATGGTTGTGATCTTATCTCAGAGTCTCCACGTAAGTTGTTGCATTATCTTTCTACATGCTCAAAATTCAGCTAACTTAGGGTACGTGGCTGGAGGTTGGGTTTGGTAACGGGGGTGGTCTCTGATCCCGATTGGACTTGGGGTGTCCATTACAACAAGGCCCCTAGTTGGTTCACGTCAAGTTGGTATCAGAGCCTAGGTTCATAGCCAATTGGGATTCCACAAAGCCGTATCGAATAGAGTCTCTTTTAGGGGTGTGTAGCGTGCCACACTCATAAGAGAGAGGCTACAAGGCATTTAGGAATATCTCACTTTCTTGGTATTCTATTCTTAAGCTTGGAGTCTCAGTCGTGGAATCTTCTCTAATCCTTGTTTGTTTGTCTTTTATATTATGCCTCGTAGATCTGGAACACAAGGAAATTCTTCTATCCCATATGGGGGTAATGCTGTAGGGGTGCATCCTACTTTTGGGGTTCATCTTCGATCTCGCGGTCCTATCCCTAATAGTTCTGGAGTACCACTGGTAGCTACTAGTCCTCACTAAGGTGAGATGACTAATGCTAAATTCTGTCAGTTTATTCATGTTATTGCTTAGATGGTCACTGCTCAGGCTGAGTGGGGTGCGAATGGTGCTTTATTTGTTGAGGCCACAAGGGTTGGCCAATTTATGAAGATGGGTCCTCCCACTTTTGCTGGAGTGAAGGTGGAGAAAAATCCTCATTGTTTCTTAGATAAAATAGAAAAGATATTTTAGGTGATGCCGACTACCAACGTGGAGGGGGTAAACTTTGTTGCACTTTAACTCAAATATATTGCATATCAGTGGTATAAAGAGTTGGAGGCATAGGGGTGATATGAAAGAATTAGACTTCTAGGATACTTTTTCTAAGGCCTTGTTTGATCTTTTCTTTCCTCAAGAGCTGAGAAAAGTAAAGACGGAGGAGTTTGTAAACCTCAATCAAGGGTGGATGTCTGTCAAGAAATATGCCTTAAAGTTTCATCAGTTATCAAGGTATGATCATGATTTAGTTGCTGACATATAGGCAAGAATAAGAAATTGTACTTCTAGGTTGAATTGGGATGTGATTTTTGAGAGAAAGACTACTTTGCTAATTAAAGATATGGACATGTTTGGGTTGATTGCTCATATGCAGCAAGTGGAGAATGAAAAGAGGAAATATGCAAAGTTTGGGGATAGACAGGGTAAGGGGAGCAGGTTTTCTGACCAGGGAGGTGCTCAATCTCAGGGTGGTCAGGATGGTGGCAAATGGTAGAAAAAGAAATGGGGGATTTCTTGTTCCTACTCTTTTGCTAGTGATCCTTACCAGGCGAACAATAGGTGTCATCAAAGTGGTGATAATTTCTCGAAATAGGGTTCCCAATCTAGGACAAGAGAAGGTCAATCAGTTTCTTCATGCCCTCCTTATTAGTTCTGTGGTCATCCTTATCAGGGTTATTATGATTAATGAAGGAAAAAATACTTCAGGTATGGACAGTAAGGCCATTGACTCAGGGATTATCTAGTTAATAATGTTGCTACGGAGGCGAATAAGATTTCTGTGGCTTCATCTTCTGCTCCTACACTTGGTGGAGTGACATCTACTTCTGCTACTACTCCTAATTCTAGTGTTTGTCAAAATAGTTGTATGCTTTGACGTTCCAATAGGAATCTTAGGCATCACTTAATATCGTTACTGGTACATTAAAGCTTTTCTCTTATGACGTATATTAATTGCTTGATATGTGGTCCACTCTCTCCTATGCGATTCCTAATATGGTTGTATCTTTTAGTTTTTATGCAGAAGTTATTTTTGATCCTTTTTCTTTTTCTATCCTTGTAGGTGACTATTTTATTGCTAAGAGAGTTTATAGGGGGTTAGTATCTGTTGGTGGCAAGCAGACCTTGGTGGATCTATTTGAGTTAGGTATGGTGGGTTTTGATGTCATTCTTGGTATAAATTTGTTGCACTATTGTCATACATCCTTGAATTGTCAGACTTGTAAGGTTATTTTTAGGTTCCCTAGTGAGCCGGTTATAGAATGGAAGGTGGTTCTTTAGATCCTAAGGGAGATTCATTTCTTATCTTAGAGCTCATAGGTTAATATCTAAAGGTTGTCTTTATCACTTGGTCTGGGTTAAAGATTCTAACTCAGAAGGTCCTTTTTTCCAGTTAGTTCTAGTGGTTAATGAATATCCAGAGGTTTTTTCGAATGATCTTTCTGTTGTTCCTTCGGATAGGGAAATAGAGTTTGGTATTAACTTGGTTCCGGACACTCATCCAATTTTTATTCCTCCGTATAGAATGGCTCTGGCTGAGTTGAGAGAACTTAAGGAGCAACTTAAGGATCTTTGGGATAAGGGGTTTATTCATCTTAGTATATCCTCATGGGTTGCATCGATGTTTTTTGTGCACAAGAAAGATGGTTCCCTTTAAATATGCATTGACTATAGGCAGTTAAAAAAGGTGATGGTCAAGAACAAGTATCCTTTTTCCAAGGATAGATGATCTGTTTGATCAGTTACAAGGTGCCAAGTTCTTTTCTAAGGTAGATCTTCGATCTGGGTATCATCAGCTAATGATTAGTGAGGTGGATATCCCTAAGACGGCTTTTTGTACGCAGTATGGGCACTTTTAGTTTTTGGTAATGTCATTTAGATTGACTAACGCTCCAACGACATTTATGGATCTAATAAATAGGGTTTTTTGTCAGTATTTGGATTTTTTTATTATTGTGTTTACTGATAGCATTTTGGTTAATTCATAGAGTGAGGTGGATCATACTAATCACCTTCGTGTGGTGCTACAGACCTTAAAAGGACAATAGTTGAATGCCAAGTTCTCTAAGTGTGAGTTTTGGTTGAACACTGTAAATTTTTTAGGTCATATTATTTCTGGTGAAGGGAACATAGTGAATTTGCAAAAGGTTGTTGTAGTTAAAAGGTGGCCTTACCCACGACTCCATTCGATATTCAAAACTTCTTAGGTTTAGCCGGGTAATATAGACGGTTTGTGGAAAGCTTTTCATCGATAGCTGCTCCTTTGACTAAGTTAACTCAAAAGAAGGTCAATTTTCTTGGTCAGATGCTTATGAAGAGAGTTTCAAGAAGTTGAAGAATAAGTTGACTTTGGCTCTAATTTTGACTTTACCGGAAGGCTATGATGGGTTCATGGTTTATTATGATACATCTCAAATGGGTCTTGGTTGTGTGTTGATGTCGTATGGGAAGGTAATTGCCTATGCTTCCAGGCAGTTAAAAGTATATGAGAGGGACTATACGACTCATGATTTGGAGCTGTTGGCGATTGTGTTTGCTTTGAAAATATGGCGGCATTATTTGTATGGTGTGCACATGTATATCTTTTCTGATCATAAGAGTCTAAAGTATGTGTTCAATAAGAAGGAGCATATAGAGAAGATGGCTTGAACTTCTCAATGACTATGATATGAGTCTTCACTACCACTCAGGTAAGGCTAACATGGTTGTTGATGCTCTTAGCACTTTATCTGTAGAAAGTTTGGCTCATGTGGAGTAAGGAAAGTAGGAATTGGTGAAGGATATTCACTGCTTGGCTAATCTTAGATTTTGCCTCTTAGACTCCAAGGATGGGGGTATGATGGTTCAACAAGTGGCTGATCGTCTCTTGGTTCAGAGATTAAGGAGAAACAAGTGCTAGATCCTATATTGAAGAAAATTAAGAGTGACTTTAGTGGGAAAATGGTAGTGGTGTTTGAGATCAGTGGTGATAGTACTTTATGGTACCAAGGAAGGTTATGTGTCCCAGATATTGACAATTTGCGACTAAGGATTTTGGCTGAGACGTGTAAATCATGCTATGTTGTTCATCCTGGCTCGACTAAGATGTATCATGATCTCAAGGAGATCTATTGGTGGAATGGAATGAAGAGGGATGAGGCTGATTTTGTGGCCAAGTGTGTGGTGTGTCAACAGGTTAAGGTTAAGCATATGAAGCTAGGAGGGTTATATCAAGAAATTGATTTCCCCGAGTGGAAATGGGAATTGATCAATATGAACTTTGTTACCGTTCTTCCTCGGTCTCGGAATCAATATGTTTTGATTTGGGTCATCGTGGATAGGATGACTAAGTCTGCCTAATTTTTGCCAATGCAGACTACCTTCTCGGTGGAAAATTAGGCAAAGCTGTATCTTCAGGAGATTGTGAAGATGCATGGGGTTCCTACTTTGATTTTTTTTATTGTGGCATATAGTTTACATCACAATTATGGCAATCTTTTCAGAAAAGGTTAGAGACTAAGGTTAGTTTGAGTAATTCTTTCTACCAGTAGACGGATGGGCAAGCAGAGAGAACTATTTAAACATTAGAGGGTATGATTTGGGTTTGTATTATTGACTATGGTGGCAACTGGGATGAGCATCTACCTTTGGTAGAGTTTTTTTACAACAATAGCTATCATTCTAGTATTGGTATGGCCCCTTTTAAGGAATTGTATGGTAAGAGGTATAGATCTCCTATTGGTTGGTTTGAGCTTGGCGAGGTAGATATGTTTGGTCCCTACTTGGTTTACCAGGCTATGGAGAAGGTGAAGGTAATTCAGGAGAGGCTTAAGGCTTCTCAAAGTTGCCAAAAATCCTATGCGGATGTCAGGTATAGAGACTTGGAGTTTGAGGTTGGGGATAAGGTTTTCCTCAAGGTATCTCCCATAAAGGGAGTAGTGTGGTTTGGAAAAAAGGGAAAGCTCAGTCCCTAATATGGTTGTCCTAATAAAGTTTTGGTTCATCCGATCTTTCAAGTTTCCATGTTAAGATAGTGTTTTAGTGATCCTTCTGTGGTTGTTCCTTTGGAAGGACTGGGTATCACAGATTTTTTTTCTTATGAAGAAATCCTGGTTGAAATCTTTGATAGGCAAGTTCGTCGATTGTGGACCAAGGAAGTGGATTTGGTTAAGGTTCTTTGGCATAACCATAAGGTGGAAGAAGGTATATAGGAAGCGGAGGAGGAGATGAAGTCTAAATATCCGCATTTGTTTTCCACTCTTTGGATTCGTACGGAAGGTATGTGTTCTTCAATGCATCTTTATTTTTAGAGTTTGTTACAGGAAATATTAATATCTTTCCCTTTTTGTTTTCAAACTTTGTTAAAGATTGGATATATATTTGATAATGCAAATGACTCATGCGTGTGGTTACCCCTACCTTGTTCGTCATTCGGGGATAAATGTTCCTAGTGGGTGAGACTGAACCACCTTGGTTTCTAGACCTTATAAAATTTCCTAGAATTCTTATCTCTGGACCCAATATGACTCATGGGTACGATTCATATCTTGGGGTACGGATGGTATGTTCCAGTTGTATGCTATCCAATGTTGGTTATTGGGATGCATTTGGTTACTGGAATGGATACGACTTAGGGGTACGAATCATATTGGTGGGTACGGAATGTTTGTTTCCTTAACTTAATCTTAGACTTAGTTATGTAAGTTGGATCCGAGTATGAGTGGCTCACCATGATCCATAATCTAGGGTACGAGTCGTACCAAAGATTCGTATGGTTGACAGTGTCTAAATCTTCCTTGGGTTAAATCTGCTAAGGGTACGGATGAAGGGTGTGGATCATATGCTTTGGATACTACTTAGTTAGATGAGTCGTATATTGGACAGTGTTGGATCCAAAGGTTGAGGCTTAGGATACGAGTGGAGGGTACCACTCATATTGGAGGGTACGACTCGTAAGGATTAGTCATCCTCTTGGGATGGGATTTGTACAACTTAAGTGGGGATATTCTAGATATTTCCCCACTTATTCCCATGATGTCTAACCTTCTTGGGAGGTTATTTACCCAATTATTCTATTTATTAACACTTAGAAACTCTTCTAAAGTACTCTATAATTCTCTCAAAAGCTTTTGGCCAAGGGAAGCCAGGGTTTACACTAGAGGATTGATTTGGGGCCTGTCTTGGTGATTTTTTTCCATCAACATCTTGGTGTAAGGCATGTTATCCTCCCTCGTTGTTAATTCTAACTAGAAGATGTTTTTTATGATTGTTTTCATGACTTCATTGATTGTATGATTTTGGTTTTCAAATATGAATTTGGGGTTTTGATATTAAATGGTTGATTATGGATTCCCATGGTTAATTATTCTTTATGTGCATTAATGGTGGTTTTGGATAATTGAATTACATGGGAATTGTTTAATGGTAATTTGATTTGGTTTTGGTTATATTATCCCCCTAATGTGCTTGACAAAATACCTATAATAATGCTTTCATTGCATTGAGTATTTAAATGGAACTCTTGCTTATTTTTAAACCTTGTAAAGGAATTATGCATGGTTTAAATGGATTGGAAAGGTAAATGGCTAAATAGTTATGCTTTTGGGGTACATGGAATCCCCTAAATAGTTTAATATTGTAAATGGAAGGGCAATTGTAAGTCCCTTTAAACCTACATATGGTCGGCTATGGATAATACTTACAAGTAAGGATTGGTATGACGATACCAATAATAATGGCCTTGGTTAATAATTGGTTAATGGTCTGGTTATTTGGAAAATGGTTTTAATTGGGCAATAATGGTGGGATGTATCGCAAAGCCATAGAAGGTAGAGGTCTCATGGGGACCAGAACTGGAAACTCATATTTGCCGATGTAAGGTTGGTCTTGGTGATCGTGTGTATAATGTCACACTATATTTTGGGGGATGTACTAGTCATCCTATGTTTTTTTCCTTGGTAGTGCGGCTATACGCACTAGGGCCCTTTCAGCAGAGGAAGCTGAACCCATATAGATCGTAGGTGGTTTTGAACGACAAAGCTACATAGCCCAGGTAAAGGTTTTAAAGGCATGCTAAACTCGGTTCCCTTTCCTGACTTGGTTATATATATTTGTATATATATATATGTATGCATGGTTGTGCGCATATGGATGGTTTTACTTGGTTTTATAAATGGCATTAATTTATCCTTATCCTGAGATCATGTTAGCGTTCACCCGCTAACCCATCTACTGGCGGCTGTATACCCACGCTATGTAGGAAACGGTCGTTCTACTCCTCCTATATAGTGATTGAATCAGCGATCAGCATCTGGACTAAAGTGGTGAGCTTTTATCCTTTTGAAAGGCTCTATTTCATGTTATAAATATTTCTAAATGCTTTAATTTTATTTTGGATATTGATTTTACCCATGGTTGGGGGCATGTCCCAATCAGATTTTATTACTCTTTTGGTTAGATACGTTGTGGTACTGCTATGGGTTGAAATGGGCAGGATCAGTATTGGTGTTATCCTTGGTATTGGAATAACCATGAGGGTTGACATCATTGGACGATATTGTTGGTTTTTCTATCATATTTCATTTGGGATTAATTATATTATGTTTTGGAACATTTTTGGATATGGACTAGTTCATGTCCTTTGTTTTGGTATCGGTTTTGTATGGTTAGATTATTGATATGGGATGGTTGGACTCGACTGGGTCGGTTAAGGTTGTGATCTTATCCTAGAGTCTCCATGTAAGTTGTTGCCTTATCTTGCATACTTGAAATTCATCCAACTCAATGCAGGCGGCTGGAGGTTGGGTTGGGTAACAAGGGTGGTCTCCGATCCGGGTCAGACTTGGGATGCCTATTATGATAAGGTCCCCGGTTGGGTTGCGTCACAAAATAATTTAACCCAGTGGCTATGAGGCCAGAATATGACTAGTATTCATATATTATGAGTCATTATATAGACTCATAGCCTGACCAATAAATGATTCAAGCATCAAGCCTTATGTTTTGGTAGTTTTACAAGTGACTTGGACATATACTAAGACCCCAAATATCTCTTGACTTACAGATAAGTCAAAACATCCCATAGCAATTGAATTATTGTGACAAATATAACTATGGTTAAATTCAAACGATTATAACTTTGGGTATACTAGGTATTTCTGATCTCAAGACCCACAAAAAGATAGAAAATTGAATTAGGTTTTCCAACGATACCAATTTTACCTTAATCCGATATTGGGGTGAAAAGTTAAGTCAAAATTACTGAAGCACTGTCAAAGCTGCTAGTGGTCATGACTCCTGATGATGACTCATAAGCAGACCCTATGAGTTGTCAAGATGAGTCATCGTCATGGAAGTAAGGGTTAAAATATGGGTTCCTGATGGTGACTCAAGCCACGACTCGTACCCAGACCTTATGAGTCATGGTCGAACTCATTAGGACGACTTCCAGATGTTTTCCAGACAATTTCTAAGGGAGGTTTTGGTCTTTTCCCACTCTTTTAACCCCAAAACTACGTCGTTTCACCCTTCAAACAATAGTTATCAAGCATTATACTAACCTAACCTATCATAACTTAGAAATCATCCATCACAAATGTAAAGGGGCAATTTCTTTCTTCCCAAAACCAACTAGGGTTCATCAAGTTCAATACGAAGAAATTTATCCAAGACTTCAATATTCAGGTATGTAGAGTATTCATTAATGGGTTCCTTCTACACATTGAGTCCCAAAAATCCACTTTTTGTTCAAGTACTAATTTTTAATCTTCTTTTATGAAATTATCCATGTAAATCATGAATTTAATCCATGTCATCTTAGAAATTTGAATTCAAGCCATGCCAACATGTTTTCCCTATGAAAATTAGATTACTTCATGCTTTGAATTTCAACTACTCATGTCATATTCAATTGTTCCCTTGTCAAATTATCTAATTTTGAATTAAACCATGTGAAATTATTATTCTCCTAAGTTTAATACATTTATATATTTAAATTCATGGACTTTATTAGTTTGGTGTCATGTATTATGTTTTAGGTCTTTGAATTGGTTTATGTCATTGTTTCAAGTATTGTTATTGAATTTTCTAATAATCCAGTGCTGGCGGGTTATGAACACCCGATACCTATGTGTTTACTTACATTTTAGACTTTTCAAATCAGTCCTTTCATGATTTTATTGTCATACTCAGTTTGTTATGATCATGTTGAGCACTATCAGTTGAGATGTTCAGTTAACCTTAGTCATAAACATTGTCAGTTTAGTTGGGAGTAGGATTTAACACCGAGCAAACCCAGGGATGAGGGCTCACCTGCCAGTAGAGGGTGTGACTTTAGTAGCTATCCCTGAGTTCCAGAACTACGTAGCCAGTGTAGGTTTTGAGAGATCTTTCTGCCAATTGAGGGTTGACATTCTCTTAGCGAAACACCTTGGCTTTTGACCCTTAGAAAATTTCTTGAGTTTGAGCTTCTGGATATCATACGACATGAGGGTACTTGTAACATGATGTGGGTATGGTTTAGGGTCCTCAACTCGTATGATAATTAGTGTGGTTTGGTTAGTTTCTATCCAAGGTATGAATGGACATTATACTAGTTATATGTTAGGGTACGAGAAGTATAGTGCCAAACCATATGATGTCCTATGTCTAGCCTAGATGATTCTGCCTAGAGTACAATTGAAGGTTACCAATCGTATGTTATGGATACGAGTTAGCCCTTTTGGTTGTATATTGGATAGTGTTAAAGTCAAAGTTGCTGGCTAGGGTACGAATAGTGGGTACCACTCATATGTTGTGGGTATGATTTGGGTGGTGTGGTCGTACCCTCCTACTCTTATTTCTAGCTTTTAAGATAAGGATGTTTTAGACATTTCCCACCCCAAATACCTTAATATCCACATCCTATAACATTAATTGTTCCCTCATTCTTCATTTTGAAAGATCAAAACACTCCTAAAATACTCCAAAATCACTCTCAAGGCTCTTGGTTCAAGAAATGATAGGGTTTCTTCAATACAATCAATTTGGGGCTTACAAGGGTGGTTTCTCTCCATACTCATTGGTATCTAAGGCATGTTACTCCTCCCTCATTGTTAGTTCAACAAAATTCATGTTTTAATGAACGGTTTTCATGGTTTAATTGTGGGTATTGTTAAGATTTAAACTATGTGTTGGGGGGCTTTTGGTCGTTGATGGATGAATATTGTTTTTCCGTATTTTATTAATGGTTTTTTCTTGTTATAATGGTGATTTGAACGTGTAGTTGCATGGGAATGGTCCATTGGTATTTGATTTTGGTTTTGGAAACTATATGCCCTCAATATGTTTGATAAAATGTTAATGAAAATAGTTTTGCCACATAGTTTGACTTTTATGGAAACTATTGCATTGTATAATTTGGTAATGGAACGTAAATTGGTTTAAATGATTTTAAATGATTTGGTAAGACCTTGGTGGCCATGGTTTGGTTTAATTGAAAATCATATGGGGTACATGAGAATCCCCAAAGGATTGGCTAATGACATTGCTTGCAAGTTATAGTCGGTATGACGATACCACTACATAATGCCTTAGTAATTAACACATTGAATTGGTGATTTGGTTGTGTGCTAATGGTTTTAAATAATCAATAATACGGGTTGTGATAGCTAACTGTGAAGGTGTGAGTCCAATGGATGGGCACTTAAAACTTACACGATGCAGGAACCGGCCATACTACTTCTCCTGCTCAGTGACTTGGATTCAAGGACAACTTTGTGTCGAATTTAAGTGGTGAGCTTCCATACTCCGAAAGGCTCCATTTCATGTTATGGTTTTCTATACATACTTTTTAACTTCTTACACTTTGGATTTTGGCTATGGTCAGGGGCATGTCCCGATCGGATGTTATTTTGGTTTCGGATAGAGGCTTTGTGAGACTACTTTGAGTTGGCATGGGTAGTGTCGGTATTGATGTTAGCCTTGGCATTGGTATTGGTATTGGTATTGGGGCTAACACTATTTTACTGTATTTGATTTACAATTATTCCATCTTATTATGTTATATGATTGAAGCTTATCCAACATAGGGTGTAGGGTGGTTATAGTTGGGTATTGGGGGTGGTCTTCAGTCCCGGTTAGGCTTGAGGCACCTGACACGACTAGGCTCTGATTTAGGTCGTGTCACTTAGTGGCACCTGCTAGTAGAGGGTGACTCCCTAGTCCTTCGAGACACTAGTTTAGTAGAACCACACAAGCAGTGTTAGTACCCGTGGTAAGGTACTAATACCCTTCCAGCTGGGGTTACAAATTGGACCCTGATTAGATCAGATTGGGGGATGTCAGTTATATGATAGCTCCCACAGTTTAAGTCAGTACTCAGTCTATATCACTTCAAGTTCTCTTGACCAAGTAGTTTGATTTTCAGTGATTCAGTTAGTCAATTTTACAGATTAAATTCAGTTCATGCCTTAGTTGGTCTTGCATTCTCAATTTTACTTGTCCATGCATCCATGTTTAGTTTCCATATGTATTTCAGTTAGTCCTTACTTTTCCTACCATTATATTCAAAGTACTGACCACATACTCTATGTTGTCTTATAAAATAGGTTAGGATGCTCAATTCCCCGACCATTCTTAGACAGTTTAGTATTTCCCAGCAGTAGTAGTGGTGAGTCCTCATCCATCGAGGAAATAGCATGTTACCGTTATTTCAACATCTCTCTATGTTCAGTCAGTCAGAGTTAGTTGGGGTTTTATCCCATCAATTTCTTATGATTTTTAGAGGCTTTCAGATAGGTAGATAGTCAGTTAATTTTTTAGTCTATTCAGTTATTTTCAGACATGATGAATTATATTTTAGTATTACATCATAAAAGCATTTTATCAAATTATCTTCCGCACAGGTTATTCCATTATTATTATATTCAATACTCACAGCAGGTACCAGATCAGGACCATATTACGATTATGGGGTAACCTTTCTTTGTGACAAGTATGTTAATGCTTTAGTCAGGATAGAGATTAGGTAGTTACAACAAAGAAATAGAAAAACTTATTATGGTTGGAATGTTCGTAAACTTTTGAGTGGATTAGTGTTTCATGATTCCTATCCGATAGTACTAAGTTTGTATAGTTCATTAAAAGTTTAGGGATATACATGTTAAGTGTTAGAATCTATGTTTGAATTTTTGAATGATTCAGCTAATAAAAAGAAAAGTTTGAGATTCTAGATGGTGTGAACTCAGGGTATGGTGAAACTCCTGAAGATTCTTAGTTAGTAAGTGTTTAAGTTATTATTTAATGACTATTGGGGTAATAGAAAATTAAGAGTTATATCTCATAAGGAAGTACTAGCAATGGGTTTTACACTTTAAGATATAGTCTTTCAGGGTGAGTTTATTATTTATGTGCATTGTTATATTTCAAACACTAGAGTAGAGTGGTTGCAGTTCAATTTAGAGTTTATTAAAGTGTCCACAGATTTAGAATAATGGTCTAACTCTAAGGGGGAGACGATACAACAAGGAACCAAGTCAGGCTCTCAAATTTTAGTAGTGATACTACTGAGTTTTAGAACAATAATAGGGGAGGAAGATTCCCAACCCATTCTTATTTCAGTACAAATTTTGTACTTCAGTCATTATGACACCTACTCAAGCCTTATAAGTAAGCTCTATGATCATAGCTCATATTCATGCACTTCATAGAGAATCATGTACGCTCCCAGTTCCTAGTATAAGGAGTTCCTGTTCAATTAGAAGTATAAATTATATTCCATGAATTTCTGAACTCCGAACTCAAATTATGAAGCTCATGACTCATGTAATCATGTTTTACAGTATGCTCAGTTCCCCGAGCTCATCGTACACCTTTAATGACTAGTGAAAATTTGCATTATGTCGTGTATGTCCTCAAATTAGATCTCTTTAATGAATCCACGTTGTTGATACTCTATTTATCAGGCCTCAGTTATGTGTCAAAGATTATGTATAGTATTCTTTAATGCTTCAGTATCTCATGTTCTAACTTTTTAATGACCTCTCCTTATGTATAGATAGTGGTGATGAAAATAGATGAACAATGGATTGGATGGGAGAGAGAGAATGTTCCTTATTAGAGAGATATTATTGTATACTTGTTTTAAATAAGTATATAAGTGTAAAGGAAGATTGAGGCAAAGCTTTTGATATATGCCATTGTTATTGAGAATTCTAGGTGTGTCTTCTTGGGGATAGTGCATGAAAGTTGTTATTGATAAATGTATCAGATAATATGGGGAAATTCTTAGGTGGGTTGGTTGTCTAGAAGCTCATATATGGTTATAATGATAGGCTTGAATGTCATGATTGTATATAAGTAGTTAAATGCATTATGCAATAGTGAATTCATAGTAAGAGTTTAGAGTTAGCCATTGAAGTGGTAAGGTGTGTTATGCTTAGGATGAGAGCTCTCAAAAGATAGAGGGGATTAAAACCGATGGTTTAGACTAGTATCATTGTGTTTTGTGTAGTACCTTGTAATTTTGAGTTAGGCTTGAACATGGTGAGAGTATGTAGTTCAACTCAGACTTTGGCTGGAGTAGTTATATGCACCCATGTGAGAATTATAAGTTGTGTCAAATGAAGGGTAGTATTTAAGAGGAAAACCATAGTTGAGGGAGTATTTGAGAAGTGTGTCTCAGCTTGAAAGTTAGAAGTTGCATTACCTAAGGCATAGTAATTCTATCCTAGCTTACGTTTTATAGGCCTATAGTTCATGTTACAGAGTTGTAGCCATGTTACGATTCCTTATTCAGATCATGCCCAAAATTTTTTGCTCCCTAATATTATTAGAACTTCTTATAAAGAGTGTTAAAGAAATACTTTAGTAGAGTATAAACTTTCAGTATGAGTCAGTCCGTATAGCCAACATTTTAGTTTAGCAATTAGACAAATAATCTCCTATAGTTTTCCATCTTTCCTTCTAGTTTTACTATTCAAAATTTCTTGAATATGGCTATTCCATGAGGTAATTTATTCTCATCCATGCAAATTCTGAATTCAGTTCGGTCTATGCATAATCTTGTCGATTGAGATATTTAGCCATGATTCAGTTCATAAGCATTCAGTCTATGATTTTAGTTTTCCTAGTATTCCATATCAGACACTGTAATACCCCACAAGCTCCTAGATCATTTCCAACTATTTGTCAAATGTTTAAAGTCCCCAAAGTGATTATGTAAAACCATAGATAAGTGTCATGACCATTCACTATCACACCCTCAAGATTTCAAGCATTTTATTTTTGGCATTCCTGTGTTTGAAATATTGATTTTTGAGTTAAAATGTGTTTAGGTATGTTAATAGGGTGTCTCAAAAGATTTTGGAATTTTTGGATGAGGTTCTAGGTCATTTTAAATTCTGAGGCAGTAATCCTCCACGATATCATCGTGTCACAAAGGCTAGTATTTGCAATATCAGTGTGGCACAAAAGGATAGTCTCTGTGATAAGTAGTGCTCCATGCCAGTGTTTGAATTTTGTCCACTTTTTGATTTTATCACTTGGGGCATGGGACTTTGGATATTTTACCCCTTGTACGTCCTTAGTCTCGTTATCTCATGATTCGTGCTCACATAATATACTTGGTGAAGCCATGATTCCCTTTTCTTTTGATTCTTATACGTGTTTTGTTGAGGGAGAATTTCTAAGGTGAAGTTATATAGTTTATTCCATACTTCTAAAGCTTCAAAAGGTTACCCATCATTCATGGATGAATGATTCCAACGGGGGATAATGTAATACCCCACATTTTTGGGCTAAAATTTAAACCATTGTTCCTACGTGTATAAACTTAAAACCACTAATTCCTATGTAAATATAAGTGTCATTACCATTTTCCTAGTGTGAAACCTGCTTTCTAGGTGAAGAATATTCATAGAAAACACTTAGAGTCAACTTTAGTTAAGAGCTTTTGATTCAACCAAATTTTGGTATTTGAGCCTACAAGGGTCAACTTTGAACATGTATAACTTCTATAACTTATGGAATTTTGGACCTTAAGACCCACCATATTATATATAATTGTGTACTCTTTCCAACGCATTCAATTTTACCTTAATTCGATACCGCAACAAAAGGTTATGAGCATTATCGTGAGGAACTAGTGAGGGTGCGCAATTTCAGCGTGGCACGCCCTTGTGCTCCTCGATTTCAGTATGGCATGCCCCCTATGCTTTGTGATTTTGACGTGGCATGCACCTATTTTTAAAAATGCTGAAACCCATATTTCTCTTTAGTTTTTCAAGGGTAAACTGGTCATTTATATCCTAAACCATCCTATAACTGGTATAAATATGATTTCATCATCCCATAACCCCAAAGTACACCAAATACGCAATCCCTGTTCTCCCAACTTCTCAAGAACAAAAAGTAAGGGTTTTTTTTTCCAATAATTCAACCCCCAAGACTCCATATTCAAGTTCCTTTCAAGAAGTCAAGAAATTTAGGTATGTGGGATATCCATCTATAGGTTTTGTTTCACCCTTTCAGTCCCAAAGTTTACCTAAATTCTCTAGTTTAATTCTATGTTGATTTAGAATTCCATAAAAGGCATGAATTTCTCAATTCTTCAATTTAATTCTTTAATTCTACCATGAACATGTATTATTCCATAAGTTTAAACATGCTTCAGTATCTCAACCATGTTATATCTCAATATTGACAAAATTATAGCATTCTTGAGTACAAGTCATGAAATTTCCACATCATATTATAATTTTGATAATTCCATATTTATTGTATTTTCAGTGTTGGCGGGTTATGAACACCTGATACCTAGATAGTCTTGCATATTTCATATTTTTAAGTTATAAGTCATTCTGATCATGTTGTATCATTATATTCAGATTATAAATGCACTGTGACTTTTCAGATTACCATATTTAAGCATATCAGCTATCAGTGCATGTACTAATTTATGCTTCTATGCCTATTCAGTTGGGAGTAGAACTTAGCGCCGAGTGAATCTAGGCATGATCCAGCCAGCTTAGGGTGAAACCTGTAGCATTCCCTAAGTTCCAAACTACGTAACAGTGTAGGTTATGAGAGGTCTTCTTGTCAGGATAGGGTAGATTCTCTTTTAAGGGAACTTACCAGTTTAAGGCGACACCCTCTTCCTTTGGGACACCATTTTGTTGGATACACACAGCCAATTTCAGTACCTGTGGTAAGGTATTGACACCCTTTCAACTGAGGTTACAGGTTGGACTCCGATTATCTCATATTGGGGCATGTTGGTTGTAATTATCTCCCACAGTCTCAGTTCAGTAGTTAGGTTATACCAGTTCAGGTTAGCATGACCAAGTATTCAGTTTATCAGTTACTCATTTTTACATATTATTTCAGTACATGTTTATGCTTGGTCTTGCATTTGCTTTACATGTTCATGTCTTTATGCTCAGTATTCATACATGATCTTTAGTATGGTTTTACAGCCTATTTAGCTTTAACTTGAGATTTACATATGGTACTCATGTTTCTACGGCTTCCCAACTTAAAAAAATATTTTTAGCTGATGATTTAGAAATTTTACTACGTCTTACAGCTTTTTATGTACAACTATGATTTAAATGTATATTTTTGCAAATAACTTATTTCCTCATTTTTAAAGCATACATTAAGTATTTTCATGATTTAGTGCATGTAAGACATACTCAGAATATTCCAACATACTGACCACATATATGTGTCTGTGGCTACATTACTTCATAATGTAGGTACTAGATGTAGCCCACATACCAGGGTCAGATAGTTCACAACATTCAGCCAACAGGTGATGAGTTCTCTTATTTTGAGGACTCAAGTCAGTTATAGCTCCTGTATTGTATTTTCTTATTCTTATATATTGATTAGGGATAGCTGGGGTTATCTCTTAGCTACCTATAGTTAGTATTAGTAGAGGCTTTATAGATAGTCAATCAGAGTCATTATATGTAATTCAAGTTCCTTCTTCAAATTTATCATGTTGCAAACCTTTATAGTATCATATTTATTCAGATTATGTCATGATTATGCTTTTGATCAGTAAATTATCTTATATATATCTTAAATCAGTTCCTCAAGCATCATGCTAGTACATGGGTTAGCTTGGGATCACTTATAGTTTTAAGTACCGTGTTATAACTAGGGGGTAGTCTCGGTTAATGACACATAGGTAGGGTCAATATAGGAGCTGAAGTCAACAAAGTCTTGTGATTTTGAAATCTCTCTTCATACTTATCCGACCACTGAAAAGACATATTATTTTGAGTCAATTAAGTCATAGGAGCTATAATGGAAGAGAAGCCCTACATACCCGCCTGTAGTAGCCTGTCAACCCAACAAAACTCCCAATATCTGAAGGTGAAGTAGGTCGTGACCAAATTCTAACTGCCTCAACCTTGGTCGGATCAATCATAATACCATTCTTGGACATCACGTATCCCAAGAATGCCATAAAACTGAGAAAAAATTCACACTTTGAAAACTTGGCGTATAACTTCTCGTCCCTCAACCTCTGGAGTATGATCCTCAAATGTTTTGCATTATCCAGCTTTCTCTTAGAATATATTAAAATGTCATTGATGAACACAATCACAAAATAAATCAATTTACAGACAAAACACCATGTTTATCAACTCCATGAATCTTGTTGGGGCATTAGTTAATCCAAAATACATAACTAAGAACTCATAATGGACGTATTGAGTCTGAAAAGTTGTCTTAGGAATGTATGAAGCTTGAATCTTTAACTAATGTGTGACACACCTAATTCTTGGTCCTTGAAACTTCCTAAAATTTTATCCTCACTGTCCAGACTACGACTTTCATTATGAGTCGTAAGGAGACTTGGCGGGTCTTAGGGACCCAAATTATGGCCTGACCAGTGTGTATGACTATTTTCCTATTTTGAGTACGAGTGGCTCCCAGTGAGTCGTGTGGACTTATTATGAGTCGTGATGTCCCAACCGTAGTCAAACCAATGCATGTTCCAAGTTTTGCTTTCTTGAATATGACTTGGACCCTATGAGTCAAAGGGTCACAAAATGAGTCGTATGATGAAAATCATAGGGTTAATAGTATTGGTGCCCCCTACACTATCTTGGATACAACTTGTGGTGATGAGTCGTAATATGTCGTTATGAGTCGTTATGTGACCCGTAGTCACTGGCGATAATTTTTCAACTTTTATGTGAAGGGCACTTTGGATAATTCCCTTCTTACACAATTACAACCCCATGTCCATAAAGTACTAAAGGGGGTTATTTTTCATTGATAATATAGTCAAAACACACTCTTTTCTCTCCAAATTCTCTCAAGCAAGATACTTAGGGTTTCCAAGAAGTTCATTAATTAGAGCTCTCAAAGGAAAATAATCTCTGTAACTCTTGATATTTCAGGCATGTATCTCTTCCCCAAAACTTATTTTTTTAAAATCATGTGTTTAAATGGTTACTCATGTGGTTTAATTGCTGGTTTTTGGAACATGGGTTGAGGGATTTGACTGATTGTTGTTTATGTGATGTTCTAGGTTTATGTATGCATTGTTTATATTTAAATAGTGGTTTTGAAACTAATTTGATGCATGGGTATGGTGAATAAACTAGGGGATTGTGATTTTCTCAAATTTTTAGAATATTGACAATTGAATTCGTAATAACCCCAACCCAATTTTGTGAAAGGGGTTAGGAGTATGAGTAAAATTGTATTGAACTATTTTTGAAACGGTTGCATGAACCCCTCAACTTATACTTGAATCTATCAAACACCTAATCCGCTCAAAATTTGATCCACTTAAGCCTTTTTTACCCATGCCTCATCAAATTTCCTACACGTGTTTCCAAGTGCGGCTTACATGGAAAGTCAGGCCATTCAATATTTTCCACATGGATTAAACATATTCACATTTGTTTAATAATGTTGAACCAAGTTTGCTTTTTGCACAGTATTTTGGTGTAATTTGTTTTGCTTATTGATTTGAAAATTAAAGTTCACTCTTTTTTAACACTTTAATTCAAATATTTTCTTGATTTTTTCACTTGTGTTCTTGAAAATTTGATTCTTAGTCAAGTTTTTTTTTCTTTTTAAAAACAAAATTTGCACCAACAATATACTCCCTGGTTCTGATTTTCCGGTGAGACTCGCTGGAAAATGCACCCATCAAAAAATCCCATTGAAAAACCTTTCCAACGAACCACTAACGAGCTCTAATCCAACTCACAAAGCTTCGGTTCATGCTAAATCAAATCATTTCCATCAAAATATCATCGACAAAATTCCACCTCTACCACTACTAAATCTGACGATTTTGGTTAGTCGACTTAACAACAACACCAAGAATGCACAATATAGAAAAACTAAAAATGAATTGAAATTGCTAAGAATTGAAAAAAAGAGGTTACAAAGGTGAAGAAGATGTCGGCTGGGGGAGGCCCTTAAAATCAATGTTTAATATTAGCAAAGGCAAACTAGTATATTGTTATTAGAATTATATTAATGAAAATAAATGTAAGTGTAAATTTTTTAATAAAAATAAAAGTAAAATTATTTAGTATTCAAATTACGCACCTAAAGAAGGTAGAAGACACTCTCCGTGCCACATAAACCTTTTGTGTTTGATAGGTATATATTTTGAATATTAAGTGTTCAATAGGTTCAAGTTTGAGTTGAGGGGTCCAAGTGAAATTCGAAACAAGTTTAAGGGTCTATCAATGACTTAAGCCTATAAAGAGGTTATTGAAACATGACGGTTTGATTTAATGAATAAAAGGAGTCGGATTTCCCCATCTTGTATTAATGAACAAAAGGAGTTATTTTTTCAAGATAATGGAATTGCAATGGCATATTGATGTTACTTTGCAAGTATAGTTGAGATGACGATACCAATAGCGTATGACTGAATGTGTATTATGGTTCAATGAATGGGAATGTCTGAAAAATATTTTAATGAGGCTTAAAAAGAGAGTTGTGTAGCTGAGTCATGAAAGTGGAGGTCTTGAGGGAACAACACTGGAAACCACAATTACCAATGCAGGGTCTAAATGACTAGGTGGTTCGAGTCCCCCTTATTATACAATTAGGAGGTCGAGTCCCCTATATTATATTTCATGATTGGGTGCTTAAGTCACCTTGGTATGCTGGGAGATTCTAGTCCCCCGTGATGTATATGTGCATCCTCTAGTTGTACGGCTATATGCACTAGGGCCCTTCTAACTGGGGAAGAGCTGGACTTTCTTATGACGGTTGAGCTACACAAATCCAGAATAAAGCTTTAAAATGCTTGCTAAGCCTTGATACCTTTCCTATCATATTATTTATGTATATATAATGATGCTCATATGGTTTTGAATTAGATTTGACTTGGATTTATTTTATCCTCTATCCCTAAGTTACATGCTAGTGCTCAACCCACTAACCATTTTCGAACGTTGTATCCCTACTTGATGTAGGCACCAGAGATATTTCTATTTTTCCTACACAGTGTTAGGTGGATTATCTCAGTTCATAGTCATAGGTGGTGAAGTTATGAGCTTTTATTCTTTGAAAGACTAGAACATTTCATCAATTTCCATTCATAGATTAAAATTAAGAGTTCACATTATCATTAACTATGTCATTGTCTTTGTTAGAGTCGGGGCATGTCCTGACACTTCATTGATTTTAGTTTTGTTAGAAGGTTTTGTGGATTACTGTGGACTTGGGTGATATTTGTTGATTGTTTTGGCTGGTTATCAGTTATAGACATATCTTAAATTCTTTGATCTTATGTTATGCTATTTTGTTATCTATTTAGAATTCATCCGACGTTGGAGGTATGGTGTTTTATTTGGTTAGGTGTAGGGGTGGTTTCCTATCTTAGTTAGAGTTGAAATGCCCATCACGTCCAGTCCCTAGTTCAGGTTGTGATAAAGTTGGTATCAGAGACTAGGTTTGGTGTTATTGGGTGTCCATAAAATCGTGTCAAGTAGAGTCTCTTTTATGGGTGCATAGTGTGCCACACTTATAGGTGAGAAGCTATGAGGTATTTGGGATTGTTTCCCTTTCTTGTTGTACTATTTTGAGATATAGAGTCCAAGATCTTGAAATCTCCTATAATTCCCATAAGTTTGCTTTTTAGATCATGCCTCCCAGAAGGACTGATGCTCGTGAAAACCCTTTTATCCCATCTTATGACAATATCGACGGAGCTCGTACTACTTATGGAGTTCAGACCCGGTCTATAGCTCCAGCTCTCAATTGTACTGCCCTACGTGGAGTTCCACTGATTCCCCCTAGCCCTCCTCGGACACCTCAAGCTAATATGTCTAATGTTGATTTTCATCGATCGGTTAATTTACTTACTCAGTTAGTGTCCTCTCAGACTGAGCAAGTTGCTTCTGTTGCTCTATCTTGTGAGGTTACTAAAGTCAGCCAATTTATAAAGTTGAGTCCTCTTACCTTCACTGGTTCTAAAGTTGAGGAAGATCCTCAAAACTTCATTGACAAGATGGAAAAGATTTTTCGTGTGATGTATCCTACTAATATGAAGAGTGTGGATTTTGCTGCTTATCTGTTTAAGAATATGGCTTATTAGTGGTATGAGGAATGGGGCTAGGCTAGGGGTGATAATGCTAAGTTTGCTTTTGGGGATAACTTATCTAGTGTTTTTCTTGATCACTTCTTTCCTCAGGAGTTAAGGAGGGCGAAGAATGAGGAATTAGTGAATCTAAAGCAAGGCAGGATGACAGTAAAGGAGTATGGCTTGAAGTTTCACCAACTATCATGATATTGTAACACCCCGATTTTCTAAACCAGAATGCTACATGGTACTTATGACCCCGAAGGACCACAAGATAACCCATGACTGATATCTGTACCTATATACTACATAATATAACATAAAAATATAGAAACATGTACTGAATAGCCATAAGGTTCAACTGGATAAACATTTGATAAGAATCATATCTAAAAATGGTATAACCATACCAAAACAAATCCAAAATAATTGCTTGACATGCTATAGTTTGGAAAGCCTCTAAACTGTCTGAATAAGGAGTTGATGGGACATGACATGTCCCCAACTAACTCCAACTACTGAAATAAACTAAAAACTGAAGTATTAATGAAATCATCATTTCCTTAAAATATTAGGACTTACTTCTAACTCTGACTGCTGATACTGGAATCCACTACTGATCTGGAGCTCATGCCTCTGAACCTATGGTGTAACATAAGAGAAAGAACCATAGCGCAAATACGTCAATACAACTAAATGTACTGAGTATATGAGTGAGTTAGGCTAAATGCAAAGGGTTATATGAATGAACAACGCTGACTGATATGAACGTAAGAATACATACATACTTTAGAAACTGTAACTGAATTCATGATGATACTGACTACTGAGTCTGAATACTGACATCATGACTTTATTGACAATCACTAATAAGTGAGGAAATAATACTGTATTACTAAATACTGAGGGACTAGTGCTATGTTACTGATACATAAATAACTGTGTATGACAGTACTGATTATGAAGGACTGGTTTGATCGACTGTATCTGACAGTCTAATTATAAAGTATTAATCTGATTGACTGTATCTGGCAGCCATGAATATGAGGAACTAAAATTCTTGACTGTATCTGACAGTCATGAAGATGGATGCTGGTAATATAAGTTCAGAGAACTGGTAATAATAATAACATGAGTGACTGTATCTGACAGTCATGAATGTGGTGGAACTAGCTGAGTTTTGTATTGTATCTGAGTTGGGTGTCTCTAACAGTCCTGATATTCTGAAGAACTATCTAAGTTCTATTACTGAAACTGAGACTGAGACTGAAACTGAGACTGTAGGACGTAGTCATCTAACCAACATGCCCAAGAGCTAAACTGGTGGGATCCAATCTTTTCCCTGATTGGAAGGGTGTCAATACCGTACCACGGGTAAAGACAACATGTGAGTAAACCTATTGTATTTTTGGGAGCTCATTCTATCTACCCTACTATCAGGTAAACTCAAAAGAGATGCATTAGCCCTATGGGTAGGGACATCTCAACCTACGTTGGCTACTTAGTTCTGGAACACAAGGATTGCTTCTAGAAATCTCACCCTCTGACTGTGGCAGGTGAGTCCCCATCCTTGGGTTCACTCGGTGCTAAATCCTACTCCCAACTAAAAGACACTGAACTGATTAGCTGAAATGAACTGATTAACTGAACTGATGTTAGTGGGATTGTTTTGCGGAGCTAAATTAAGTTTACTGGATTTTGATGACTGACGAAATGTACTAAGTTCTAAGCACTGATTGAGAGTACTGAAGTTACTAAGATTAGCTGTGATTACTGAGGTTGCTGAGGTTACTGAGCACTGAGATTACTAAGATTACTGGGATTTCCTGAGTCACATGACTAATTGATTTCTATAGATCATGGCTTGAATGAGAGTATTGTGAAAACATGACATAGATCTAGGTATACAACTATATTTTTTGGGTACAAGTACCACCAGGACTCGATGGAAAGAAACTGACACACATAACTGACTTGATCGTAAGAATAACATTCACAATTCATAATACCATAAATAGGGGATTTCATACTACACATGGTTATCATATTCTTGAACATGGAAGATACTGCATATAACATGTACATACTTGCGTGGTTCTAATTTCATGAGCATTCTATAGTACAACAACAATACATGACAATTTGCATAGAATTTATGTTGAGTAATAAGGGATAGAGCATGGGCTTGTCTTTTAAGTTCTATTTAGCTAAAATACATAATTTCTAGTCTCTTAGGTATTTTATCAAACACCTTGCATGAACAACTTTGGGAATAGGTTTATCCATGAATTCAACCACCCAAATCACCCAAAGTTTATATACAAACCCATAAAGACTATCTTGACATTATTCAACACATAAACAAGATCAAGAATCAAATAAAAACATAAAAATAATGGCATATAGTTTAAAATAGGGTTCTTGGACTTCATGGATGAATGGAGTCCATGAATGAACACACGCATACCTTAGTACTTAATTTAGTGAAGATTGACGGAGAGATTCTTGGAATTTGATGGTAGAATTTGCTTGAACTTGAATCTTCTATGAAAAACCCTAATATATTTTTGAGAGGATTTTGATGAAAAAGAGTATGTTTTGGTGAAATAATGGCTTAATTCCGTGTTCATGGAATATATATGGGGTGGAAAGTTGACCCAAATGCCCCTCTAGATGTGTGTTTCAATTTCTGTGAAAATTTCCCGATTTGGGCCCCTGCCGCGATGCGGAGACATCACTTTTCCACTTGTTTATGACCTGGAAACTCACTGTGACATGGTGGAATTACAGAGAGACACTGGAAATTGACAAACTCATTTTGGCTTACGGCGCGACGCGCCACTGACTGAAATGACACTGTTGAAATTTTTAAATCACCATAACTTCTTCACCAGGTGTCTGTTTTAGGTGAATTTGGTATCGACGAAAAGATTATTAAATTCTCTACAATTTAGAGGATATCAATCTACCAAAATAACACATATAAACCAAGTTATTCTTATTCCAAAATGACCTATGTGAAATCACACACAAAAATTTGGTGGATTCAAAAGTTCTTAGCTTGGCTTACTCTATCTGACTCTTATGAACATAATTAACACATATATGCTCTATTATCACCAGGATACTCATCCTAATTCATTTAATCGAACATGAATCACAGTATATGAGGTTTCATGCGTATAAATAATGGTTCATTTTCTTGCGTAAAAATATACAGGGTATTACAATATCTCCCCCTTGGGAACATTCATCCTCGAATAAGACTGACTAAGAGTGGAAATAATAAGTTGAACATGAACTAAGCATGAATGACTGAAATATGTTCTCATGAATGGCGTGAAAAATAAAATGATTCATACTGAACATGCATATCTGATGCATGGGTAGTTGATTTATGAATGAAAGACTGAGTGTTCTGATGAACTAAGTTTCTCAGAATGAGAATGCATATCTGATGCAAAGATTGATAAGTTGAATCCATGTATATCTGATGCATGATTATATGACCGACATGATACATGAATGTATGACTGAAAGTACTGATAAGTTGATCATGCATATATGATGCGTGAGTATACGACTAAACTGACTCATGAAAATACGACTTAATATGCAATGGTAAAGACACCAAGTTTGAACTGAAAAATGAGCATGGAACAGAATACCAATTTTGGTACTAAAATCTGAACATGAGAACAAGTAAGATCAAAGAAGAATGTTATCTTAAACCAAACTACTGATGAGTCTGAGATTTGAACATAACTGAGTTTGGAACATGATACATGAACTGAACTGAGTCTGTAATGCATTACATCGATAGAGTATCTTATCGTGGACTAAACTGAGCTGTTGAGTATAAGGTTATGACTGAGATTTGAAGCTAAAGGGTCAACTTATGAGTATCCCTACTCCAAACTGGATTCATTACATGAGAAGAGAATGGGACGATTAGGTTATAAAAGTTTGAGGGATCATAGTATATCTCCCCCTTGGGAGACTAGCTCCCTCTAGGAATACTGTCTTGGCTGAGCTACTGAGGGAAACTGAGGTGATGTACAAGACACCTAGGAACTAAATCATGACTGATTATCTGAGGTCTAAAACTTAAGGACTAATACATGATCTAAGATGAAGCAAATAAACTTCATGCACTGCAACTAAGACAACTGAAAGATTTATAAGGTGCTGAGCACTACTGTATGAATTACTAACTTATCTGATTAACTAAATAACTGATAGTTGAATACTGGGCATGTGAGACTTATCTGTACTTAGTCCGAATAACTGGACTAAGGATGTAGAATATTACGCATAGAAGATAATGATTGACTAGATAACATGAGGTAAATGAGCATGAATGAGCAAAACTGTATCACCTTAAGAAGACAAGGCTAGGTGTATAACATAGTTTGGAAACATCCTATAGACTGAGGTACTGAAATATTACTGACTGAGTAACTGATAGTTGTAGCATGGATCAAGCAAGTCTGGAACTGAACTATTTTTTTAATCTGATTACTAAACTGAAGTTGGCACTAAAACCAAAATTATAACTGAGATTCTTACTGGAACTAAATGCTGGGTTTTGATAACTGAATGTTGATAACAGAAATTCAGGCTGATACTAAACGACTAAATTCTAGAACTGAACACTGATTACTGGGTACTGAATACTGAAATTGTAACTAAGATGGTAACTGAGTTTCCATAGTACGTGATAGGGATTGACATAAGTTAAGGATCTAAATATACATTTACACTCTGTACTTCCCCATCTTCTAAATACAACCCTATGATAACCACTTAATTGCACACTAGCATGGTATTCAAGCCTATCTTCGTAACTATCCCCTCGTATACAGTAAGCATACCACAATCTTTTCTTAACATAAAATACTTTCTATCTCCCATATAACCAACTGCTCATCACTACAATATTCCATAAGGAAAGCTTACTAAAGGATTACATTAGGAGAACCTGAAACATAAATTGGCACTGACTGAACTTGTCATATGACTAAAACCTGAGGAATAGAATGTCAACAGCATGGATTTACCAAAAAAGGTCTGAGCTGAGGATATACATGACATAGTCTAAATTTATCTTATCTGTAGGGGCATAGCATGAGTCATGAAAATTAAATATACTGTAAGGCGTGACATGTGTACATGAGTCATGAGCTGTATGTCCTGAGCTTGAAATTTCTGAATTCATGGAACATGATTCGTAACACTGAGTGAGATGGAACTGAACTCCCTATGCTGGGAACTAAAAGCACACATGATTCTATGGGAGACGTGTGAACATAAGTTGTATTCATGGAATCTGAAACATGAAGCATGCATAGGAATTATGCTGACTAAAGTACAAAGCTTTACGTTGAAATAAGGATGGGTGGGGAATCGTCTTCCCTAACTGCTTTTCTGTACATACTGGCGCTATTACTAGAATTTGAGAGCCTGACTGGGTTACTTGATCTATCATCTTTTCCTTAGCTTAAAGCCATCATCATAAGCCTATGAACACTAAAATAATCTTTAAACTAAACTGTAATCTTAATCATATGCTTACACTCTGTCAAATATATGCTTGCCTTACTAAGCCCATTATCTGCCTCTGTTCCCTCACATACTACTAATATCACATTGACACCTTCATGCTTAATTTCAAGCCAATAAACTTAAATATATAACTCACATAGTTCAAGTCTACTGATTCATTCTGGCATAACTATCCTTATGAATACATAATCTGATCAAACTAGATGATACTATCCCAACTCTACCACTGTTAACTCCTGAGTTTATGCTTAAAAATTCTAGGTCTATGCTATCATAGGATTCTGAGAAGGGATCAGATGGCATATCCAAATCTGGGTTTGAGAACAAATTCTCATGATCATGAATAAGATCTGTACAACTTTGGAACATAAGGGAATTGAGGGATACTGTCTGAGAAACCCTATCTTTAGGACTTGAGCTTCACTGTTTCCGTTACCTTGGAAGTAAGGTAAAGTTAACATGAGGGGAGCATGATGTGAATCTGCATGGTTTCCTTAGAGAACCTTGTTATAGCACGATCTGAGATATAAAAGAAGGAAAACTATTCCTAAAACATCTCATAGCGTCCTGCACATAAGTATGGTGCACAACACACGCATGTATAAGACTCTACTAGATGTGGCTTTCAGACTTCCTAGGACTCTAAAAGAAGGGAAACTGTTCCTAAAACATCTTATAGAGTCCTACACATAAGTGTGGTGCACAACACACACATGTATAAAACTCTACTAGATGCAGCTTTCAGACTTCCTACGACTCTATTGAACCTTGGGCTCTGATACCAAGTTTGTAATACCCTAATTTTCTGAACCGGAATACTACACGGTGTTTATAACCCCGAAGGACCATAAGCTAACCCATGACTAATATTTGTACTTGTATACTACATAATATAACATAAAAATATGGAAACATGTACTGAATGGCCATAAGGTTCAACTGGATAAACATCTGATAAGAATAATATCTGAAAATGGTATGACCATACCAAAACAAATCAAAAATAACTATCTGACATACTATAGTTTGGAAAGCCTATAAGTTATCTGAATAAGGAGTTGATGGTACATATCCCCAACTAACTCTAACTACTGAAATAAACTGAAAACTGAAGTAGTAATGAAATCATTATGTCCTTGAAATATGAGGACTTACTTCTAACTCTGATTGTTGATACTGGAATCTACTGTTGATCTAGAGCTCGTGCCTCTGAACCTATGGTGTAACATAAGAGAAAGACCCATAGCACAAATATGTCAGTACGACTAAATATACTGAGTATACAAGTGAGGTAGGCTAAATGCAAAGAGTTATATACATGAACAATATTGACTGATATGAACGTAAGAATACATATATACATGACAAACTATAACTGAACTCGTGATGATACTGAATACTGAGTCTGAATATTGACATCATGACTTTACTGATAATCACTAATAAGTGAGGAACTAACATTGTATTACTAAATACTGAGGGCCTAATGCTATGTTACTGATACATAAATAATTGTGTATGACAGTCCTGATTATGAAGGACCGGTCTGGTCGACTATATCTGACAGTCTAATTATAAAGTATTAATCTGATTGACTGTATCGACAGCCATGAATATGAGGAACTGAAATGCTTGACTGTATCTGACAGTCATGAAGATGGATGATGGTAATATGAGTTCAGAGAACTGGTAATAATGTTAACATGAGTGATCGTATTTGACAATCATAAATATGGTGGAACTATCTGAGTTCTGTATTGTATCTGAGTTAGGTGTATCTGACAATTCGGATATTCTAAAGAACAATCTGAGTTCTATTACTGAAATTAAGACTGAGACTGTGGGAGGTAATCATCTAATCAACATGCCCAAAAACTGAACTGGTGGGGTTCAATCTTTACCCTGATTGGAAGGGTGTCAATACTATGCCACGAGTAGAGACTATTTGAGTAACCCTATTCTGTTTTTGGGATCTCATTTTGTCTGCCCTACTATCAGGTAAACTCAAAAGAGATATATTATTCCTATGGGTAGGGACATCTCAACCTACGCTAGCTATGCAGTTCTGGAACGTAAGGATTGTTTCTAAAAATCTCACCCTCTGACTGTGGTAGGTGAGTCCCCATCCTTGGGTTCACTCGATCCTGAATCCTACTCCCAACTGAAAGACACTGAACTGAACTGATTAACTGAACTAATGTTAGTGAGATTGTTTAGTGGAGATAAACTGAATTTACTGGATTCAGATGACTGATGGAATGTACTGAGTTCTGAGGACTGATTAAGAGTACTAAAGTTACTGAGATTAACTGTGAATACTGAGGTTGTTGAGGTTACTGAGCACTGAGATTACTAAGATTACTGGATTTTCCTGAGTCACATGACTGACTGATTTCTATAGATCATGGCTTAAATGAGAGTATCCTGAAAACATGACATGGCTCTAGGCATACAACTATATTTTTTGGGTACAAGTACCCCTAGGACTCGATAAAAAGAAACTGACACATATGACTGACTTGATCGTAAGAATAACATCACAATTCATAATACCATAAATAGGGGATTTCATACTACACATAGTTATCATATTCTTGAACATGGAAGATACTGCATATAACATGTACATACTTGCATAGTTCTAATTTCATGAGCATTCCATACAACAATAATACATGACAATTTGCATAGAATTCATGTTGAGTCATAAGGGATAGAGCATGGGCTTGTTTTTAAGTTCTATTTAGCTAAAATATATGATTTTTAGTCTCCTAGTTATTTTATCAAACACCTTGCATGCACCACTTTGGGTATAGGTTTATTCATGAATTCAACTTCCCAAACCCCCCAAAGTTCATATATTTCAACTAACATACCATCCTAGTTTCATACAAACCCATAAAGATTCTATCTTGACATCATTCAACACATAAACAAGATCAAGAATCAAATCAGCACATAAAAATCATGGCATATAGTTTAAAATAGGGTTATTGGACTTCATGGATGAAAGGAGTCCATGAATGAACACACCCATACGTTAAATCTTGATTTAGTGAAGATCGACAGAGAGATTCTTGGAATTTGATGGTAGAATTTGCTTGAACTTGAATCTTCTATAAAACCCTAATGTGTTCTTGAGAGGATTTTAATGAAAAGAGTATGTTTTGGTGAAATAATGGCTTATTCCATGTTTATAGAATATATATAGGGGTGGGAAGATGACTCAAATGCCCCTCTAGATGCGTCTTTTAATTTCTGCAAAAATTTCACAATTTGGGCCCCTGGCGTGATGCGGAGACATCACGTTGCCACTTATTTATAACCTGGAAACTCACCGTGATGCAGTGGAATCATGGAGAGACACTGGAAATTGACAAACGTTACTTTGTCTTACAGCGCAATGCGCCACTGACTGAAATGACACTGCTGAAACTTTAAATCGTCATAACTTCTTCACCAGGTGTCCGTTTTAGGCAAATTTGGTATCATGGAAATCTTATTCAATTCTATACAATTTGGAGGGCATGAATCTTCCAAAATACCACCTATAAACTAAGTTATGCTCGTTCAAAGATGACTTATGTGCACGCACAAAAATTTGGTGGATTCAAAAGTTCTTAGCTTGGCCTACTCTAAGTGAGTTTGATGAACATGATTAACACATCATAAGCTCTATTATTACTAAGATACTCATCCTAATTTATGTACTCAAATATGAATCACAGTATAGGAGGTTTCATGGGTAGGAACAATGGTTCATTTTCTAGCTTAGAAATATACGGTGCTCTAAAATTAGTGTCTAGCATGAGAAATAGAATAATAAAGTTTGATTTTGGGTTGTCTCATGATTTGATTTTGGAGAGTAAGGCCGCCATGTTGAATAAGGATATGGACATCTCTAGATTGGTGGTGTATATTCAACAAGTAGAAGAGGAAAAAAAGAAGCAAGCAAATATGAGTATAAGGTAGAATAACAAGTTTTAATATTCAAATCAGGGTGGAGGTCAGCAGCAGAGTGGTAGAGATGGTGGAACATAGTCTAAAAAGAAGTGGGGCAATTCTGGTTCCTACTCTCCAGCTAGTGCTCCTTATCCTAAAATATTCGGTGATCGTTATTTTCAAAGAAACAATGGATTTAAGGAACAAGGTACCCAACCTTATGCTAATGAGGCTCAGTCAGCTCCATCATATCACCCTTGTAGATTTTATAATCAGGGGCATCATTGTACTTATGAAGATAGAAGGAACAAGTGTTTTAAATGTGGTCAGACTAGTCATAGATAAAGGGATTGTCCTGCTAGGGTTGCTTCTAGGGCATATAAGATCCTATTGCTACTTCATCAGCTCCTGCACCAAAGGGTGTTACTTCTATTTCTGGCTTCGACACTGGTCGGAGCCATCTATATACTCTTGCCACCTTCCAGGATTTTGAGATGTGCACTGATATTGTCACTGGTATGCTCAAACTTTTCTCTCATTATGTATGTTGTATGCTTGATCCTGGGTCTACCCTCTCTTAGTGACCTCTTATATGGCTATTCATTTTAGTTCTGATCCTGAGTGTATTTTGGATCGTTTTTCTATGTCCACCCCAGTGAGTGACTCCATTATGTCTAGAAGGATCTATAAGGGTTATGTGATGTCGGTCAATGATAGGGAGACTTTGGTGGATTGGATAGAGTTGGACATATTAGACTTTAATATGATTTTGCGGATGGATTGGTTGAATTCGTGCTATGCCTTTCTATATAGTTAGACTTGAAGAGTCAGTTTATACTTCCCTAATGAGCCGGTGATTTACTCAAAAGGTAGTTCCCTAGTGCCTAAGGGAAGGTTCATTTCATATCTTAGAGCTCAAAAAATGATTTTCAAGGGATTTCTCTACCATTTAATGCATGTTAAGAATTCTAGATCCAATGGTCTTTCTGCAATCTGTCCCTATGGTCTGTGAGTTTCCTAAGGTGTTCCCTGATGATCTTCCTAGTGTTCCTCCTAATAGGGAAATAAATTTAGGGATTGATCTTTTTTCAGACACTCGTGATGATCTTTTTTATCAGCTTCAGGGTGCTAAGTATCTTTCAAAGATTAATCTTTGGCCGGGTTACGATCAGTTAAAGATTAGGGAAGCGGATGTCCCTAAGACTGCCTTTCAAACTCGGTATGGTCATTTTGAGTTTTTGGTAATGTCTTTTGGGTTAACTAATGCCCCGATGGCTTTTATAGATCTTATGAACCAGGTCTTCCATTAGTTCTTGGATTTGTTCGTAATTATGTTAATTGATGATATTTTGGTGTATTCCAAGAGTAAGGTAGATCATGCCGATCATCTTCGCCTTGTGTTGCAAACCTTGAAAGATCAGTGGTTGTATACAAAATTCTCAAAGTCTGAGTTTTGGTTAAATGTTGTAACCTATCTAGGTCATATTATTTCTAGTAAAGGGATCATAGTGGATCTATAGAAAGTTTTGGTGGTTAATAAGTGGCCTAGACCCACGACGCCAACCAATATTCAAAGCTTCTTAGGTTTAGCCGGTTATTATAGTAGGTTTGTGGAAAGCTTCTCTTCTATTGCTGCCCAATTGACTAAGTTAACCCAAAAGAAGGTGAAGTTATAGTTGTCGGATGTTTGTGAAGGTAGCTTTGAGAATTTGAAAGATTATTTAACTTTGGCTCAATTTTGACTCTATTCGAGGGTACCTATGGTTTTGTTTTTTATTGTGATGCATTTCGAGTGGGACTAGGTTGTGTAATGATGTAGCATGGCAAGGTGGTTGCATATGCTTCTAGGAAGTTAAAGGTACATAAGAAGAACTATTCGACTCATGATTTGGAATTGTTGGTTGTGTTCTTTGCTTTGAAGATTTGGCATCACTATTTATATGGAGTCCATATTGACATCTTCCCGAATCATAAGAGTTTGAAGTATGTGTTCATCTAAAAGGAGTTGAATCTCAAGCAAAGAGATAGCTTGAGTTGCTTATAGAATAAGACATGAGTCTTCACTATTACCCAGGTGAAGCTAATGTGGTCATTGATTCTCTTAGCAGGTTGTCCATGGAGAGCTTGTCTTATGTGGAAGAGGAGAAGCAAGAATTGGTGAAGGATAATCGTCATTTAGAAAATCTTAAAGTTCATTTATTGGACTCTAGAGATGGTGGAGTGATGTTTCAAAAGGTGGTGAAGTCATCTGTTTGTGCTGAGGTGAAGGAAAATAGGTCTTGGGGCCTACCTTGATGCATATCAAGAATAATGTGGATCACCAGAAGGTGATGGATTTTGAGATTGGTGGCGATGGTATCTTGAGGTACCAAAGTAGGTTATGTGTTCCTGATATTGATAGGCTGCGTACGAGGATTTTGGCTGAAGATCATGAGTCGAGTTACACTATTCATCCTGGTTCTATAAAGATGTATCATAAATTTACAGAAATTTACCGGTGGAATAACTTTAAAAGGGATACAAAAAATTTTATGGCTAAGTGTTTGGTTTGCCATCAATTGAAGGTTGAGCACTTGAGGCCCGATGGTTTGCATCAAGAGATTGAATTGCTCGTGTGGAAATGGGAAGTAATTAATATGAATTTTATTACTGGACTTTCGCAATCTTGTCATTAGTTTGATTTCCTTTGGGTTATCGCGAATAGGATTACCAAGTCTGCTCACTTCTTGCCAGTGAGGACTAATTATTCAATGGGAAATTATCCTAAGATATTCATTAAGGAGATCGTGAAGTTGGATGGTGCTACAGTTTCTATCGTATCTAATTGAGGTACTGAGTTCTCCCTTCACTTTTGGATTTCCTTTCAGCGAGGTTAGGGGAGTAGGGTAAACCTTAGCACCACCTTCTACCCTCAGATGAATGTATAAGCAGAGAGAATGATACAGACTTTGAAAGATATTTTGAGGTCTTGTGTAGTCGATTTTGCTGGTAGTTGGGTTGACCATTCGCCCCTCATTGAATTTATGTACAATAATAGTTATCACTCGAGTATTGGGATGGATCTGTTCAAAGTTTTGTATGGTAGGAGTTTAAGGTTTCCTGTTAAGTGGTTCTAGGTTGCTGAGAATAGGTTGTATGGTCCTGACTTGTTTCACCAAGAAATGGAGAGGAGGTATAGCTTGGGCGTTATCAAATTTTGGCATCATTTCCAGGGAATACAGAGTTGATTTGTGAATTGAAGTCATTGTATTTTTTGGGTCTTTTTGTTTTTGTTCATAGTTGGACATACATCGGTGTATTCCTAGAACATGTAGTAGAGGCAATCCCTTATTCCCATTGAATTCGAATTCAGAAAGGATCCTATAAACACCTAGTAGGATGTTAGTGCCGAAAAGAGATTATTTGCCACCCTCTCCTCCTGAAGGAGTTTAGGACATTATTGACCGACAGACTGGTAATCTTTTAGCTTAGGATGAGAATGCGAGAAGGCTAGTAGAAAAATCTAAATACATATCTCGAGAGGCAGATTTAGCTGAGCAGAGGCAAGCAGTAGACCGCTGAACAGTACTCGATGGAAACTAGAATAGAGTTTGAGGTGGCCGAGCCCATGTAATCCCAGCATACCAGTACTTGCAGCCATATAAGGATGATGAAAAGGATCGGGGGTATGTTGAGCCGACATAGACTGGTTCCATTATTCCTCCTACTTTACCCTTAAGTTTAGTATATCGAGTGTTATAATCCAGCTATTATACATGAATGGTGTGTTTACGGGATTACTTACAGATGACACAAATATGTATCTAGCCAATTTTACTAGAATTTGCACTTCATATACATATTCGGGGTTGAATCAGGAGGAACTTAGGTTGAGGTTGTCCCTTTTTAGCTTACAAGAGAAGCAACTTTATTGTTAGGAGAACTTCCAAGAGGATCTATCACTACATAGAATGAGTTGCGTAGAAAATTCTTGAACCGCTCATTTTCTCTATCCAGAATATTGTAGCTTAAGGATGAGATCTATAGTTTCAGGAAGCTATAGTCCGAGTCCGTGTATGAGGCTTGGTTCAGGTTCAATAAAAAGCTGCCTATGGTGCCCAACCATCGGATTTCAGGGATGAACTTATTGGAGTTATTCTATAGAGCCCTGACCATCAGTTCCAGAGCTATGGTAGACACTGTCTTTGGGGGATATTTTATGAGATTACTCTGTAATGTAGCTTCTGATATTCTAGACCAGATCTCTCTCACTAACTGAGGGTGGCAAACTCAGAAGGCAGAGAGAGGTTCTGGAACTTATGCTATTGGAGCTGCTAATGACCAGAGAGTGGATTATGATTTTGTAGTGTAAGAGATTGGGATACTGAGGACTGATCTTGGATTGTTGGCAAAGAAGTTTATGACCGTGAATTTTGAGAAAGATAATACAGTAGGCACACAGGGTGCAGCTTCCAGAGCTTATGATTTTGTATTAGAAGAGGAGGCTAGGTATTCGGATCATCAATTGGAGGGTTTTCAAGCCTAAGGGCAAGGAAACCAAGGTTGAAACTACAATAATGATAGGTATAGAGACCGTAGTAGGGACAGAGATGGTGAATGGAGATGGAGAGATGATTACAAGGAGAAGAGAGACAGGTACGTTCCGCCTGGCAGATGAGATACTTAATCAATAATAGAAGAAATACTGACCAAACTGGTGAAAGGACAAAAAAACCAGGGGAACAACCTTAAGGAGATTAAGACTGACAGTTCAGGGTTGACCCAAAAGGTGGAGTCTCATGCCATTGCTATCAAGTAGTTGGAGCACCAGTTTGGGCAAATGCCTACTATGATCAAACAGAAATAGCCTATTACTCACTCAAGTGAAAAAGTTCAGAGTCCACCAGCTATAAGTCATTTTCTAGCTATCACCATTATTTGTGGTGCCACTAATGATGATCCCCTTGAACTTACTATTGAGGAGTTAAACATTGATAACACTGAGAGCAATAAGACACCTGAGGAAGAGTTTGAGAAATCGATATGGGGTGATGATGATTTTGAGTAAGATAGTGGCAAGGATTGGGTCATCGAGACCAATGATCATATGCACCCTTATAGTGCACTCTTTCCTTACCATCAGTAGAAAAGAAGGAGGACCTCGGAGTAGTGACTATTTCGTGTTTTATTGAGCCTTTTAATGTCAAGAAGGCTTTATGTGACTTGGGATAAGGAGTAAATATGATACCACTGGTTGTGTACAAGCTGTTGAAGATGGGGGAACTTAAACCTACATCCATAAAGTTGTTGATGGCTGACTCATTTATGCAGAAACCGGTGGGTGTCTTATGTGATAGAGAAGTAAGGGTGGTATCCCTTATGTTCCCTATTGATTTCGTGGTTCTTAATTATGAGGTGAATTCTCAATCCCCCATTATATTGGGTAGACCCTTCTTATCCACTAGTAGGGTATTGATTTATATGGACATGAAGGAGATCACCTTCAAACTAAATGATGAGCAAGTAGTGTTTGATGTGTGTATAATAGTGCAGCAACTAGATAATATACAAGTGGTGTCTGAAATAAACACTATGATGAGGATGTTGTTAAAAAGGTAATCGTACCAAATACACCAGGTGTTGATAAGAGACATATGGAATACCGATTGGCAGAGATTAAGATGCTGAATCTAGAACATAGGAGGGAGGAGGTGGATATCTTGTGAGTAGAGGTGTGCTCTTTCACTCAGAGCCACATATTAGCCATCCCTCTAGTTGTAGCCCCAATAATTCATCTATCACCTTCACGTGGACCCAAATACTTTGATATATTTATGAAGGATGATGTGGCATTCCCCATAGTTGGGACCAAGAGAGGCCAAGAGAGGGACCTGCAGAATCCAGATAGGCCATATGAGCAAGCACTGAAAAGGGCCACCCATTATTTGACGTCAAATAAATTTGTTGATAGATAGAGGCATGTCGAGCTAGATATGGGTTCATCTTCTCATATTGCATCGCCACCACCGTGGCCTCCGTCAGTGGATATACCCTCATTTAGGAAAGATCATGACATGGGCGCTTAGTGTGTCCCAAGTATGTTCTCACTTCTCGTTGTTTTACTTTATTTTAGCGCATTGAGGACAATGCACAGTTTTTAGTGGGGGGTGGTATGTACCATAGCCGTCATGGATTTTATTGTCATGCTTCTTTTCCTATCGATCACGGTATGATGGTAGAACCGGCATATCTAGGATAAAATTGTGTGTTAGTCTTACCTAGGTTGTAGGATAGTTGGTTAGGAAAGGATCATAGGCCCTTTTTTAATATTAGTCCACTATTAGCCTACATCACCTTGACACAACCCGAACCAGGGCATAGCCGTTTCGGGTACCTCAGGCCTAACCGAAACCAAAGACCACCCCTAATACCTCACCATAATCGTCCTACATCCCATATCAGATAAATTTCAAATATATATATATAGTTATATAGATATAGATATATATCATCCAAAACAAAATGGAACAATCATAAATCAAATACAGACACACGGTTTCAGTCCCAATACCAATACTAATGGCAAGGCTGACACCACTACCGACACCGCCCATACTAACCCATAGTAGTCCCACAAAGCCTCTATCCAAAATAAAATAATATTCGGTCGGAACATGCCCCGACCATAGCCAAAACCAAAGTCTATGAAATGACCAAATTGTGTAAAGAAATCCATGACATGAAATAGAGTTTTTTGGAGTATGAAAGCTCACTACTTCAATCCAACACAAGTTGATTCCGAATTCGATCACTGAGCAGAATGAGTAGAACGGTCGGTTCCTGCATCGTGTGGGGATACTGCCGCCTGAAGACAGGTTAAAGGTGAATGCTATCAAGTACTCAGGATAAGGATAAAATAGTGCCAACCTGTAAACCAAGTAATCAACCATATGCATTCAAAACCATACATATATATAGTAGTCAGCTTACGTCGTGCTACGCACGGCCCAATGTTGATCCTCAAAAATTCTACGTTATGTATAATTCTATCATTTAATTAAAACCTTTATTTGTTTGGTTGATAAATTCTAAGTTAGGCATATATTATTATATTTAGATTGACAAAATTTATATAACAATACTTTAGGTTGTTCAAACTTATGTGGCATTGATTGTCAATTAAATATTTTTAAATAATCTAAGTTTTTAATTATTGTGATTTATAATATTTTTTTCTTCTATTTTACTAATTAGAAGTGACATAGTAAAATTATTATAGTAAATATTTGTGAAATTTTTTAAGTGGTCTCATATAAGACGTCAAGCTAATTTAAAACATCAAAAAATAATTTATCATTTTATGCTATTTTATCTTTTTTTAATTAAATATTATTAATTTTTTAATACTTGAATGACTTATAAAAACATCAAAAAAATAATTGATTATTTTATTTCTATTTTTTAATCAAATATTATTAATTTTTAATATTTAAATGACTTATAAAATTAATTATGACTGATATAGTAAAATCATTGTTGAAGCAGTCATGTCATAAATGTCTATTTTAAATTTATTATTAAATATTTTTAATTTTTTAATACGTAAATGACCTATAAAAATTAATTAGGGATAATATAATAAAATCACAGTTGAAGCAGGTGAAGCAGGCATGTCGACCATGAGCAGCATGTTTCAGCTGCTTATTGTGACTTATTAAATAGGATAATGTATAATCCATGCCAAAAAAGGGAATCGGGTTTAGCATACCTTTAAAACCATTAAACTGGATATGTGTAGCTTAACCGTCCTAGAACCACCCTCGGCCAAAAATTGAAGAATTTTCTAAGGACCAAAATCTAGGGTGTTTCAATTCTCCCCCACTTGGATCATTCATCCTCGAATAATGGACAAGGCAGTATAAGCATGATTTACATCCCAACACCCCCATTCTAACTTTTAACCAAGTTAGAAAACAAAATGCAAGGAAATCAACTTTTTCTTTATCAACAACTAGAAAGCAAAGATATTATGAATAACACATACCTTAAGCACGAATTTTCGAATTACAAAGCAAATGTGGATACTTGGACTTCATGTCCTCTTCCACTTCCCAAGTATCCTCTTCCACCTTGTGACTCCACCATAGAACCTTTATCGAGGCTATATCCTTGGTCAGCAACCTACAAACCTGACAATCTAAGATCTCAACCAGGATCTCCTCATAGAACAGAGAATCTGGAGTACCAATATCCACAATATACACCACTTGAGATGGATCACCAACACACTTCCTCATATTGATACATGGAACACCGGATGAATGGAGCTCAAACTAGAAGGCAACTCCAATTCATACACAACATTACCAACTCTTCTCAAAATCATATAAGGACCAGCATATTGGAAATTGAGCTTCCCTTTCTTTCTAAACTATATTACTCCCTTCGTGGAAGACACCTTTAGGAACACCTTATCTCCAACCTTAAACTCCAAGTCCCTACGTCTATGCACTTCTGGAGACTTTGGCCAGCCTTAAACCTATCCAGAATTACCTTCACCTTTTCTATAGCATGATAAACCAAGTACAGACCAAACATATCTACCTCACCAAGCTCGAACCACCCAATTGGAGATCTACACCACCTACCATACAATGCCTTAAAAGAAGCCATCCCAATACTAGAGCGATAACTATTGTTATAAGAAAACTCCACGAGTGGTATGTGCTAAACTGAATTACCACCATAGTCGATTACACATACACAAAGCATATCCTTCAATGTCTGAATAGTCCTCTCTACTTGCCCATTCATCTTCTGGTGAAAAGCAGTACTCAAACTAACCTTAGTCCCAAACCCTTTCTGAAATAACCATCGAAAGTGAGATGAAAACTGTGTATAACGATCATAGATGATAGAAATAGGTACCCCATGCAACTTTACAATCTCTTGGAGGTACAACCTCACATAATCCTTAGCCGAATAGTTAGTACTCACTGGCAAAAAGTGAGTTAGATTTGTACAAACCTCCAAGCCTCATGTGCTCAACTTTAACTTGTTGACATACCATGCATTTGGCCACAAAATTAGCCATATCCTTCTTCATACCATTCCACCAATACATCTCCTTGAGTTCATGATACATTTTTATTGAACCGAGATGAACAACATAGTGTGATTCATGCATCTCATCTAAGATCCTTTCTCACAAACCATCGACGTCGGGAACACATAACCTCTCTTGGTACCATAAGGTACCATCATCACTAACCTCAAAGGCCATCACCTTTTTCCCACCTATATCACCCTTGATTTTTATCAAGACAAGATTTAAAATTTTCTTCTTCTTGATCTCTACACCAAGAGACGACCGTACCGCTTTTTAATAACCCACCATTCTTAGATTTTAAGAGACAAACTCCAAGGTTAGCCAAGTGGTGAATATCCTTCATCAACTCTCGCTTCTCCTTTTCTATTTGAGCTAAACTCCCCATGGACAACCGGCTAAGAGCATCAGCCAACATGTTAGCTTTACCTGGGTGGTAGTGAAGACTCATGTCATAATCCTTTAGAAGCTCAAGCCATCTTCTTTGCCTGAGGTTAAGCTCTTTCTGAGTAAATACATACTACAGGCTCTTATGATCAGAAAAGATATCCACATAAACTCTATATAAATAGTGTTGCCAGATTTTCATGCAAACACCACAGCTAACAGTTTCAAATCATGAGTACGATAGTTTCTCTCATGTACCTTCAACTACCTACAAGAATAGGCTATCACCTTACCGTGTTGTATCAAAACATAACCAAGTCCCACCCGAGATCCATCATAGTAAACCACAAACCCTTAAGTGCCTTCCAACAAGGTCAAAATCAGAGCCAAAGTTAGCTTATCCTTCAGCTTCTTGAAACTACCTTCACAAGCATCTGACCAAGAGAACTTTACCTTTTTCTGAGTCAACTTAGTCACGGGGAAGCTATACTCGAGAAACTCTTCACAAACTCTTATATTATCCAACGAAACCTAAGAAGCTTCGAATGTCAGTTGGATTCGTGGGTCTAGGCCACTTCTTAACCACTGCAACCTTTTGTGAATCCATTATGATCCCCTCACTAGAAATAATATGACCCAAAAAAGTTACAGCGTTCAATCAGAATTCATATTTCGAGAATTTGCCATACAAATGCTACTCTTTCAAGGTCTGCAACATAACATGAAGATGATTAGCATGATCCACCTCACTCTTAGAATACACTAGGATGTCATCTATGAGTACAATGACAAATAGATCCAAAAACTGATGTATTCATCAAATCTATAAATATTGTTGAAACATTGGTCAATCTAAACTATATCACCATGAATTCAAAGTGACCATATCGAGTACGGAAGGCAGTCTTAGGGATATCCACCTCCCTAATCTTAAGCTGATAATACTCGGATTGAAGATCAATCATAGAAAAGAATTTGGCACCTTGTAACTGATCCACAAGTCATTTATCCTTGGAAGAGGATACTTGTGCTTAATCATCACCTTATTCAACTGTCGATAGTCAATACACATATGAAGAGAACCATCCTTCTTACACATGAATAACACTGGTGCACCCCATGGGAACAAACTAGGATAGATGAAACCCTTATCCAAAAGATCTTTAAGTTGCTCCTTAAGCTCTTTTAATTCAGCCAGAGTCATTTTATAAGGGGAAATAAAAATTGGACGAGTGTCCGGAACCCGATCAATCCCAAACTCAATCTCCCTATTAGGAGGAACACCAGAAATGTCATTAGGAAAGACCTTAGAAAATTCATTCACCACCAGAACCAAATGCAAGGAAGGACCTTTCGAGTTAGAATTTTTAACCCAGACTAAATGATAGAAACACCCTTTGGAGATTAATCTCTGAGCTTTAAGATATGATATAAAATTCCCCTTAGGATCTAGGAAACCACCCTCCCATTTAATAACCAGTTCACTAGGGAACCTAAAATAACCCGACGAGTCCGACAGTTTAATGATGCATAGCACAAGTGTAATCAGTCCATCCCCAGAATAACATCAAAATCCACTATATCTAATTCATACAAATCTACCAAAGTCTCCTTACTACCAACAGATATCACACACCCCCTACAGACTCTTTTAGTAATCATAAATTCACCTATCGGGGTAGAAATAGAAAAAAGGTCTAAAATAACCTCAGGACCAAACAAAAATACACTGCCACAAATAGGGTCACATAAGAGAGAGTGGAACCTGGATCAAGTAAGCAATACATATCACGAGAGAAAAGTTTTAGTATACCAGGCACGACATCAGGAGATACCTCAGACTCCTGTCGGGTAGTGAGTCAATATAGATGATTCCAACCAATGTCGAAATTAGAAGGTGTACTCTTTGGTGCCATAGCTGATGATGAAGCAACTGGAACCTTATTCTCCCATGAAGCAACCTTACCAACCAAATAGTTTCTAAGTATGTGGCCTGGTTAACCATATTTAAAGCACCTGTCCCTCCCCATATTGCAAAAACCTGATGCAACCAACTGCAAAACCTACAAAGAGGACATGATAAAGCCAACTGAGCCCCACTAGCCTGAGATTGGAAACTTGTGGCCTAAATTTGTCGCCACCATACTGACGCCTATCTCTCGACTACTTCGGGTAGGGAGCACTAGCTGTGGAGAAAGAACAAGAACTCCCCCACTTTTTCTTTGGCCACTTGCCATCATCCTTACCACCTTGCTATTGGCCACAACCCTGCTCAGAGAACCTAAACTTCTTACCCTGCCTTTACCTATCTCAGCCTACTTTTTATTTTCCTCCTCCACCTATTGCATATGAACAACCAACCTAGAGATGTCCATGTCCTTGATCAGCAAGGCAGTCTTATTTCAAGGATCAACTCATGAGACAGTCCTAAGGCAAATTTGCTTATCGTGTCCCTTATATCCGACACCATCTTCGGAGTATATTGAGACAACTGGTGAAACTTCAAGGCATACTTCTTGACCATCACCTTTCCGTATTTCAGATTAATAAATTCTTCGATTTTTTCTTCACTCAACTTCTAGGGGAAAAAATGGTCCAAAAATGCATTAGAGAAATTCTCCTATAAAGATGAATCATCATCATCACCCCTAGACCGTTCCCACTCCTCGTACCATTAGTATGCCATATCTTTAAGTTAGTAGGTAGCAAACTCCACCTCTTCTAAATTCATAGCATGCATAACCCTAAAAAACTTTTCCATCTCATTAGAAAACCTTTAGGATCCTCCTCTACCTTAACACTGGTGAAAGTTGAAGGACTCAACCTCATGAAATGTCCAAGCCTTGTGGCCTCAGAAGATAGAATAACAGATGCACCATGCTCAGCATGAGAAACTACCAACTGAGCAATCATGTGAATCGACTGATGAAAATCAGCATTTCCTACATCAACTTAGGAGGACTAGAGAGAATCGGTGGGACTCCAGAATAATTCAAGACTGGACTCTTAGATTGAGTTTGGATCCCATAAGTAGAGTGTGTCCCATCAACATTGTCCCAAGTTAGGATAGAGGAGTTTTCGTGAACTTCAGATCATCGAGGCATGATCTGAAAAGAGAAAAAAATAAAAATTAGAGAAGATTCCAGGACTTGAAAATAGAATAGAAGAAAGATAAACATTTTCTTAATGTCTTGTAGCCTCTCCCCTACGAGTGTGGCGCACTAAACACCCCTAAAAAGAATTTACTCGATACGACTTTATGGACTCCCAATTAACCATGAACCTAGGTCTATGATACCAATCTGACACGACCCAAACTAGGGCCTAGTCATGTCGGGTGCTTCAATCCCAATCAAGATCGAAGACCACCCCCAATACCCCACCATAACCGCCCTACATCCCATATTAGATAAATTCTAAATATATATATATATATATATATATATAATTTAAAACAAAATGGAACAATCATAAATCAAATAGAGTCAACCAGTATCAGCCCCAGTACCAATACCAATGCCAAGGATGACACCACTACCGAAATTGTTCCCGTACCAACCTATAGTAGTTCCATAAAGCCTCTATCTAAAAATAAAATAATATTTGGTCGAGACATGCCCCCGATCATAGCCAAAACCAAAGTCTATGAAATGACCAAAGTGTGTAAAGAAATCCATGACATGAAATGAAGTTTGTCGGAGTATGGAAAATCACCACTTTAATCTAACACAAGCTGATCCCGAATCTGATCATTGAGCAAGAGGAGTAGAACGGTCGATTCCTGTATTGCGTGGGGATACAGTCGCCCTAAGATGGGAAAGCGAGTGAATGCTAGCAAGTATTCTGGATAAGGATAAAATAGTACCAACCTTTAAACCAAGTAATCAATAATATGTACTCGCAACCATATATATATATATATAAAGAGAGAGAGAGAGAGAGAAAGAGTGAGAAAATTGGGTTTAGCATACCTTTGAAACCATTAACATGGGTATGTGTAGCTTAATCATCCTAGAACTACCCACGGGCTATATAGGTCCAGTGTTACCCCCTTAAATGGGCCTCGATGCATGTAACCACACAAATTGGAGATACCATAGGATAAGGGGATTACCATATACCCTTCTCTCTCCATGATACATATATATAAGTGTAACTTAGGGGATTACCATGTATCTCATAAGTTTAGTCTATAGTCACAATGACAAATCATCATGTCAACAAACATGAGTTTTCATTGTTCGTCCATCGAACTCACACCTTCACGATTAGCTATCATAATCCACCATTATTGCCTAATTAAAATCATTGTCACACAACCAAACTACCAATTCCATTTATTATTGACCAAGGCTATAAGAAATGGTATCGTCATACCGACTATAGCTTGCAAGCAGTGTCCTTAGCCAACCTTTTAAAAGATGAGATTCCCATACACCTAGAGATTCCATTATCATTAAGTTTACTTGGGGGATTCCCATGTACCCCACAGGTAGTTCATTATGATGTTTTCTTGGGGGATTCTTATGTACCCCATAAGGTTTTCAATTAAACCGTAGTCATAACCACCGAGACCTTACCATTTAACCATTTAAAACTATCCAAACCAATTTAGGGTTCCATTACCACTTTATACCATGCAAAGTTTTCAATAAAAATTTAATAACGTAACAAAAGCATTCTCATAGGCATTTTATCAAACATATTGAGGACATATAGTTTTCAAAACCAAATCAAAATACTAACTAACCATTCCCATACAACCACGTGTTCAAACCACCATTAAAACATGAAAAATAATAATTAAGCTATGGGAAAACCATAAGCAACCATTTATAACCAAAACCCCCAACATATAATTCAAAACCCAAAACCATACCACAATTATGCCATGAAAACCATACATTAAATTATGCCTTTAGTTGAACTAACAATGAGTAAGGATTAACATGCCTTAGATTAAAGATGGAAAGAAACCACCCTTGTAAGCCCCAAATTGATCTTATTGTAGAAACCCTAGCCTCTTTTGACCCAAGATCCTTGAGAGTATTTGAGAGGGTGTTTAAGTGTTTAAGATTAGAATAATAGGGTAAATTATATCCCAAGAGTATTTTAAGTCATAGGGACTGAAGAGGTTGAAAGAGGAAATGTCCAGAATACCTCCAACTTAAACTGTACAAAATTCTCGCATGAGGGTATGACCCCCCCCCCCAAAAAAAATCATACCATATCATACGAGTGGTACTCACCACTCGTACCCTAGGCATTTCATGGCCCCAACACTATCCAACATATGACCACTAAGTACAACTCATACCCAAACATATGACAAGTACCCCAGAACCGTATATTAGTCAGAATAGAATCCTCTAGGCTAGACTCAAGGCATCAGACGCTTTACCATCATACCACTAGTACCCTAATAGACGACTAGTATGATCCATTTGTACCTTGGACAAAAACTAACCAAACCATACTAATCATTATACGACCAAGACTCCCTAACCGTATCCCATCATACGATAAGTACCCCCAAGTCGTATGATGTCCAAAGTGTCAAAAATTGAGAAATTGTCTAAGGACCAAACCTAGGGAGTTTCAGACCTTCCATGTGTGAATTATATCCCTTGATCCTGATTTTGAGACTGCAAGACTATTTTTCTTATTACACCTTTCACCTTTCCATTTGTGTTATATGAACTTGTTTTGGCCCTGGTCCTCCTTGGATTTGTGCACCTTAACTCAGACAAAATTCCTAAGTTGAGGGTGGCTATCGTAGGGGTGAGTAATGTAAAATGAGTATGAAGAAAGGTAAAATAAGAGAAAAATTTAGTATGGCTGGGTGTGGTAGAAAAACAAAAGAAAAACAAAAATTATGAAAAAGCAAAATAGAAAGAATAAAAGACCACACCCAACCTAAATGTTCAATAAATAATAAAAAGGGAGAAATAAAGGTGAAAATAAAGTTAAAAAATGGCTAGTAAGTGAGACCCCAAGGTTAGTTTAGTGCCAAGGAGGCTTAGTCATATGATATGTCCATATGTACCATACTAGCCCCCAAGCTTACATTACAGGCCGAGAAAAGTCCTATAGTGATCCTAACTTGATTATCTGAAAACTAAGGTAAAGAAAAAAAGGACAAGCCTATGATATTTAACATGAATTGATTGGAACTTCTCTTCTGAGTGTGAGTGTATCTTTATTGTCCCTACATTGGCATGTATTATTTTATATGAGTAGGTGGGACATCCTTGTTGTGAGGGCACTTGAGTCATATTACTATCTATTTACTTTTTTTGGGTAATGTAACTTTTTTATATGAGGGTTTGTATGTTGCCAATGTAATTTCCATACCTTGATACCATTATGTCACATTGTTGTGCTTCATGTTCATAGACAGTTGGTTTTGAAAAGCAAGATTGGAGGGGGTGTTGTGTTCTGAGCTTAAAGTGTTGACTGCCTACCTTGAATAGATTAGATTTACTTAGTTAAGCATCATTTTTGTTTTGTTATATTTTGTTGCTTGAGGAAATGAAAACTTTCTAAGTTGAGGGTGTTGATGTGCTATAGAAATAAAGCACTTTCAATACTTAAATTGAGCAAAATATGCAAGTTTCTGAGGTTGTTTTGTTAGATATAATGCGTTTTGGGTATGTTTTGCAGGAAATCATATTTTGGATGCTAAGTTCATGAAAAAGGATAAAAAAATAATTTTGGCAACTTTTTGGAGCAATTATGGATGTTTGGGACACTTTTTCGCTTGTTCGTGATCAAAACATGTTCGAAAATTGAAGAAGAGCTAAAAAGATGACTCACGGCATTTACTAAGTCAACATGTGGACCGCAAGTAGGCAAATCAAGTGCCAGAAGTCTAAAATACCGAGAGCCAAACTTGAAGGATTTTTTCTTCGGCTACCTGTACCCTGTACCTGTGCCCAGGGTCAAGACCGTAGGTACTACCTACGCCTGGGGTCTAAGCGTAGGTATAGACCACATGTGGCCACCAACCTCATTTTCTCCTATTTCGTTCGGGCTTTTGTTTTAGGGTTTCCTCGTGTACTATAAATACCTTTTATTTATTTTTTAGTAGGAGTAACACACTTTTGATATTAAAAAATATATTTTGATTCCAAGATCCGATTTTGATCTTGGGATTCTCTTGTATTGACTTTGGTTGAGTAATCTAGTTACAGTTGTGGGTTTTCTACTTCTTATTATTATGATTTTATCAATACTTTAGATTATGAATGTTGTTGATTTCTTCACAAGCATGAGCGGATAGAAAATCATATCTAGGGTTGTAAAACTCCTGGCGGATTGATGAAATAGAAAAGGTGTTATTCTTGTTATGGACTAATACTTATACATATATTGCTTTATCTTAAATATAATAGTTTTCTTAACGGGTGGCCAATGTTAAGATCCCACCTAGATTATTTCTACTTACTCCAAAAGAGGAGTAGTAACTAGGAAAAGATAAAGATAATAATAATTTAGAGTTTAACTGTGGATCCATGTTTCTAGGGTTTATCTTAGTAAGATGGTTAGATTTTATTTGATAATTTGCAACTCAAAAGGTAATAGTTAACTGGGATCAAGATAAGGGTTAGTAAGGCGACATCCTGAGACTCAAATGGCAAAGGGTGAAATCATTCTACTCGTCCAAAAGACTGTAGAAGGTACATAACTTATAGATTCAGCATACAAGGTATTGGGTTGGTTCAACAAATAACGATAAGCCCACGGAGTTGAGAAGCAGGGAAAAAATAATCCTAGTGTTCACCAATACTGATTACAACCGAAGTTGATATTTGCTCCTTACTCGATATTGCTATTTAAATCCCCCCATTTACTTTTCCAGTTTTTGCCCATTGATTACAGTATTTGAGATCCACAAGTCCATATATTCCCTTGAGATTCAACCCTAAACTTTGTTAGGTTACTATATTTAAAAGCAACCACAATCATCTTCGGAGAGGAGGTATAGCTTAGGCATTATTAGGAGTCTTGTGGGTCTTAAGGACCCAAATTATAGCATGATCAGTGTGTGTGTTAAGTTTTTATCCTAAGTACGAGTGCTCCCAATGAATCGTATGGACTCATTATGAATCGTGATGTACCAACCGTAGTCAAACCAATGCATGTTCCAAGTGTTGTTATCTTAGATACGACTTGGACCCTACGAGTTGTATGATAAAAGTAGTAGGGTCAATAGTATGGGTGCCCCCTGACACTGTCTTGGCTATGACTCATGGTGATGAGTCGTAATGTGTCATTACGGGTCGCGATATGACCCTTAATCATTAGCGATAATTTTCCAGCTTTTAAGTGGAGGGCACTTTGGATAATTTCCTTCTTACCCAATTAAAATCACACATCCATAAAGCACTAAAGGGGATTATTTCTCATTAATAACACAATCATAATACACTCTCTTCTCTCTAAATTCTCTCAAGCAAGATACTTAAGGTTTTCAAGAAGTTCATCAATTAGAGCTCTCAAAGGCAAATTCTCTTCGTAACACTTGATATTCCAGGCATGTATCTCTTCCCCAAAACATATTTTGTTAAAAGCATGTGTTTAAATGATTAGCCATGTGAATTAAATATTGGTTTTTGGAACGGGGTTGAGGGTTTTGAGTGATTGTTGTTTATGTGATGTTCCATGTTTACGTATGCATTGTTTATGCTTAAATATTGGTTTTGAAATTGATGCATGAGTATGGTGAATAAACTAGGGGATTGTGATTTCCCCAAATTTTATAAATATTGACAATTAAATTGGTAATAACCCAAACCCAATTTTGTGAAAGCGGTTTGAGTATGAGTAAAATTATATTGAACTATTTTCATAATGATTGCATGATATAAAGAGGTTATTAAAACATGATAGTTTGACTTAATGAACAAAAGGAGTCGGTTTCCCCCATCTTGTATTAATAAAAAAGGGAGTTTTTTCCCAAGATAATGGAATTGTGATAGCATATTGATGTTACCTTGCAAGTGTAGTTGGGATAACGATACCAACAATGTATGCCTAAATATGTATTATGATTCAATGAATGAGAATGTGTGAAAAATATTTTAATGGGGCTTTAAAAGAGGGTTGTGTGGCTGAGTTGTGAAAGTGGAGGTCCTGATAGACTAGTACTAGAAACCGTAATTGTCGGTGTGGAGGTCTTAATGAACAGATTGTTTGAGTCCCCCTTATTATATGATTGTGGGATACTAGTCCCCTATATTATATTTCATGATTGGGTCACCTTGGTATGTCGGGAGGTTTGAATCCCCCATGATGCATATTTACATCATCTGGTTCATGTGGCTACACACATTGGGGTCCTTCCAGCTGGGGAAGAGCTAGACCTATATAGCCCGTAGGTGTCTTATTATGACGGTTGAGCTACACAAATGTAGTCTAAAGTTTTAAAGTTCATGCTAAGCCTTGATCCATTTAACAATATATTATATATGTGTGTATATGATGATGCTAACATGGTTTTGAATTGGATTTTTCTTGCCTTTATTTTATCCTCTATCCCAGAGTTATATGCTATGCTCTACCTACTAACCGTCTCTGGATGCTGTAACCCCATGGGATACAAGCACTGGAGATACTCCTACTTTTTCTGCATAGTGTTAGGTGGATCGGCTCGGTTTGTCAGTCGTAGGCGGTAAAGTGGTGAGCTTCCATTCTCTGAAAGACTTAGACATTTCATCAGTTTCCATTCATAAATTAAAATTGAGAGTTCATATTATCATTAACATTGTCATTGTCTTTGTCAAGGTTGGGGGCATGTCCCGACACTTTATTGATTTTGGTTTTGTTATAAGTCTTTATGGATTACTGTGGACTTAGGTGATATTGGTTGGTTGATTTGGCCGGTTATCGGTTATAGATTTGTCTTAAATTCTTTGAGCTTATCTTATGCTATTTTGTTATATATTCAAAATTCATCCGACATTGAAGGTATGGTGTTCTGTTTGGTTAGGTGTAGGGGGTTGTCTCCGATCCTGGTTAGACTTGAGATACCTGTCACAGCCAAGCCCTAGTTCAGATCGTGAAATAATGATACCCTGATCTTAAGTCGGTCTTTCAAAACACTGAAGCACCTTGAAGCTGATCAAATAAGTCATCAATATGTGGTCGAGTGTACTTATTCTTGATTTTCACCTTGTTCAACTTCCTATAATCAATGCACATCCTTATAGACCCATTGCGAAACAAATCCTGAAGTTGGTCTTTCAATTCTTTTAGTTCAACTGGTGTCATCCTATAAGGAGGAATAGAAATGGTCTTAGCGCCCCACTCTAAATTAATACCAAAATCAATATCTCCATCTGGAGGAACACTTGGAAAATCGATAGGAAATACACCATGAACTCCCTAACCACCTTTATCGACTCTAAGGAATGTGTCTCAGTATTAGTATCATGAACATAAGCCAAATACGATACACCTTTTCTCAACTAACCGTTGGTCCTGAATGACTGAAATCATCTTCTTAGGATATGAACTTCAAACACCGCCCCACTCTAACCTTGGACAGTCAGGCATAGCCAAAGTAACTGCCTTGCATGACAGTCCAACATGGCATGATAAGGAGAAATCCAATCTATGCTTAGAATTATGTCAAAATCGACCATATTAAGGATAATCAAATCTACCCAGGTATAACACCCCAAAATTAAAAAAATACAGGATCGGTACACCCGATCCATCACTAAGGAATCACCTATTGGGGTAGAAACACGAATAGGCACAGCTATAAACTCACACATCATATCAAGGCTGGAAGCAAAATATGTAGACACATAGGAGAAAGTAGAACTAAGGTCAAATAACACCAAAGAAGGTCGATGACAAATTGAGACAATACATGTAATGACTGCATCAGAAAACTCTACCTCGGGCTTTCCTAGGAAGGCATAATAGTGAGCTTTATCATCTATCGCCTGAGTCACCCCTCTACCACCTCCCCTGCCAGCTAGTGGTGCACCTAAAGCCCCGGAGATATGTGTTACCCTCTAGATAGGGGAGTTGCTGCTTTAGGAGGAGCCTATTGTAGACCCCTCTATCCGTATACTAGATAATTCCTTCAAAGATGATTCAAACTACCACACTCATAACAGGACTTGGGAGCCACCAATTATCAAGAATGTTCTGAATATCTGGTATAACTGCCATTATCTAAAAATTGTTGAGATAAACCACGTGAATCCTGTCTCGAACCATAAGAACCCCGACCTCAATGTCTACCCTATGATGTTAGCATCGCTGCCTGAACTAGTCTACAATGATGAGGGCAAGAATTTCCTCTGAATGAACCCCTACCTCTAGATAAGGTACTACTAAATCGACCTGAAGTGTGGGACCCATTGTCCCTCAGATCCCCATACTCCTCATGATGCATCAACTCAAACTCCTTTGCTAATTTAACTACCCTCTGAAGAGAATCCCCAAGTTAGGTTATAGCAAACACGACCTCTCTAATTCTAAGTGTTAAACCTCTCATAAACCTCCTGATCATCTCAGCCTTGTCTGTCAAGATCACCATATCATAATGGGAAAAAGCATAAAATCAAATCCTGTACTCAGCCAAGAATACCCTCATGTGTCAAATTCTCAAAAAGGTACCTATGCTCCTCCCTCAAACTACGAGGGGCGAATCTTTCAAAGAAAGTTTGTGCAAACATATCCTAAGTCATCGCTGGAGAACTTGCTGGCCTGGACTCAATATAGGAGTGCCACCACTACTTGGCATAACCACGCATCTGTAAGGCATAACCACTGCTTGGCATGACCACACATTTTTAAGGCAGTAGAATCAACCTCGTGGAAGTCAACCAATCCCACACTCTGAAGTCTCTCATGGAAACTGACCAGAAACTCATAAGCACCTCACACTAATCACCCTAAAACTGTGATGGATCCATCTTCCTAAATTTCTTGAATCACCATTGCCCCTCATCAAACATAGTTGCTCTAACCCCACCATTAGCTCTTACCCCTAATAAAGGCATACCATTATACCTCTGTGATAGTTGAACTACTGGACCCTGATAAATTAGGATGGGTTGTTGATCTAGGGTCTGCGCCCCCATCCTAACATGGAAAACCTGTGGAGTACCAAATAATCCGCCTCTTTGAGCTATAGTCTCTAAAACACCTAACACTTTAATCATGGTATCTTGACGAATCGGTGCAGCAACAAACATTGGAGGTGCTTAATCTAGGCCCGCATCATCAGCTGAAACCTAAACATCATCATCACTTGCCTCGATCTCAACCTCGAGAGACACCACCCTATCAAAAATTTGAGTGGCTCCCCAAGCTCTCTCTTTACCACGACCTCTGCCTTTACCATGTCTCCTACCCCATCTGCGTATCCCATCTTGGGCGATAGAGTTAGAGGTTGGCGGGGGCTCCTACCAGTATCATGAGATGTATGAGTCGTCATTATTTGTGAGAGAATAAGATAAGAATTTCAGTATTTCAAGTTAAAGGATCAATATTGCATGATAAAAGAGAGAAAACAAAATGAATATTTTCTAAAGTCCTACAGCCTCCCGAAGATAAGTAACAAAGGTCTCTACATCAATTCGCAAGACTCTACTAGACTCAGCTTGTATTTATGAAACCAACGAAATTAGGGCTCTGATACCATCTGTCACATCCCAAAATTGGGATTATGATGACACCTATCCCACCCTCCGTGATAAGTAAGTTGGGAACCCAATTCCAAACACAATATCCCAAGCTTATAGAAGCAAAAGGAAATGAAAACAAAATAAAACCCCGAATAATCTCAAAAGCAGATTAATAAACTAGTATAGTTAAAACATAGACAATCCCAGGTCTGGTAGTCACTAATATAAGCCACTAAATACAAAAATCAAAGAAAAATTTAAGTGTTTTAAAATGCAAAAAATGCATAAAGATAAGGTTAGGGGAGATTTCAGTAGTCTCTAAAAGCAAAAACAGCTACCTCAAATTTCCAGGGATGCTAACGTAGGAGGAACCACAAAAATCAATGTCCAAAGGTCATCAAATCGGTACCTGCACGTAAGGTACAAAAAAAGTAAGGGTGAGTACAAGGCCTCATGTACTCAACCAGCATCGTTGACCGACCCTAATTCAAAGTAGTGATGAGTAACACCACGTCAAGCATCTAAAAACATGTTTACAACTTGAACTTAAGCAAGCCACCCTAATCTAATTGAATCATTCAAGTCTAATAATCATAAGGGTATCATAACACAGTCTGAGAAATCCTCAATATAATGAAATTGAGTAACAGATTTCAAGTACTTAATAAACAGTACAGTACAAAGTCATCAAATACACCTTACTCAATCTGAACCATGAATAAATGAATATTGTGCAATGCAATCCATCTGCTATGTACACATATGTCGAACAATGGTTTCAAGGTCAGGACCCAAGCTAGACTCACAAGGTCCATGTACTGTGAAGGCGTGCACTCTAATTCCAATAAATATATTATACATGGGTGCACTCCGATCTTACTAAATAAATAAATAATATTGTGCAGGTGTGTACTCTGGCCCCATACGAAACACAATGCATAATATGCAGGCGTGCTACTTCGATCACCAAAAAATAATTTATTTACCATAGCAAATCAGCCTATCGTACTAGCAAATAAGGAAAAATAGTTTCAAACGTACAATTGTCTTATTTTAACCCCTCAAATAACACCGACACCCGCATAGATGCTCGTTACTTCACCTACACGGGACTGTCATTCTCCATTACTCCCATTACACTTAACTAACATTTAAACGCTTTGAAAAAAGAGTCTAAGAAAGTCTCAACTCGCCTCAAATCGAAGCCCAAACGTTAATTTATAAACTTTCCCTTTCCTAAAGCTTTCAAATGGTCAAAATCTATTCCAATACATATTTCCCGTGAGAATATGAATCTAATGACTCCTATATAGCTATATTTAGCATGAAAACATAGAAAAATTTTATTTTTCATGAATTTTAAATATAGAATGAACTCTTAATCATCTACACCAATTATATCTCCATATCACTATTCAAACATAATTAGAGAATATCCCGTCTAATGTGCTAATACCATATCCCGAAATAAAAATTCTAATCAAAATCCTAAAGAAACAATTGAAACAATAACTTATAATTATCAAACTCCCTGCTTAAGTCTCAATTTCTCAAACTACATTAATCCTCTTTCGTTAATATGGTCATGTTCATCACATACTGTTACCACAAATTTTCTGTCAAAAATAGTACCTATTAGTTTCGCTCACTAAATGCATATCACTAGTGCAATTAATGGCATAAAATGACTCCTAAATCCATTAAATAACAATAAGTCGCCTAAAACTAAAATAGAAAACAGTGTGTAATTCTAGAAAGGGCTACTACCTATCGCCTGAATCTATAATCAAAAACAGTGTGCAATTCTACAAAGTGCTACTACCTATCGTTTCTTATTCACTTAATAAGGACAAAATAGTGCTAATTATGTTGTAAACGTTAATATTTCCACCTTCACTTTATTGTTTCATGAACAAAATTGTAGAATGCTAACCTGAAGCAGTCGCCCTATTTCGCCTATTCTTGGTGTAACTTCTGTGCCCCACCTTTTTATTTATCTGTACTTATTTTTTAATCAATATGGTAGATTCTTTCCACTTAAATTCATTTTTGTATTGCTCACATAATTAATTAAATTATTGTTTTGATCCCTCTCCTCTTTCCCCCTTAAGTCACTAATTAAACTAATTATCTAAAATACCCAAAACTTCTAATAAATACTTAAAATTTATTCAAAATCCTGTATAAACAAATCAAATATGTAATTTACTAAAAGATACATTCTAACCCTATTGGAAATATTAAAACACCAGTTTAAGGTCATCTTGATTGAAGGTTGATCGTGATCACGTTTAGCTTTGTTAAAACTCAAAAATTCAATTTATAATTTAAATCACTTTCGGGCACCCAGAATTGACGCTACCTATCCCCAAAAATCATAAATCATGTATAAAAACTATAGGGGTTTAAAATAAGAAAAACTCACAGAACGACTTGGGTCGTTATAGGAGTAGGGGTGGGTAGTTGAACTATTCTTGCCTGTTGTTTCCTATTTGTCACTTCAAGTATATCGGGTAATAACCGTGCCACCAAAACTTAAATGCATAAAATAAAGTTACTTTAGTTTACTTGGGACATCTCCAGTTACCCTCTATTTTTCCCTCTAAACTCTAAATTTGGAGGAGAAAAATAAAGGTACAACTCCAATCATCTTCTAAATTTTCCTCTAAATTCTATATATGGAGGGGGTGAATAGTAACTCTCTCTAATGTTCATCCCCTCTATTTTACTTTTTAATTATAATATTAATAAATGTATTATATAGTATTTGTGATATGATATATTATAAATTATATTTGATAAGTAATTATGTCGCTAATATTCGTAATTATTTTTTAATGTAATATTTTTATTATATTAATTTTAAATTTTATTAATTTAATTTCTGTATAAAAAAATTTTAAATATATAAGTTAGTTCTATTATAATTTATAGTTGTACAATAGATATGATTATCACAAAAATTAAAAATCCACGTGTAAAATGAGTAATTAAATTAGTATACGAAACACTTGGTACAAAATGAAATTGGCAAGAATACAGTACATAATATAATAATTTAAAAAGTTACAACAATAATTTAGTAATCTGATACGTCATTTCCAAATCCAACAATAATGTAATATTTATTTAATTGTATTTCATCAATGATTTCACTTTTATTTGAATTATCCATTAATATAAAAAATATATAATATTTATTTGCAATTTATGTTATTTAAAAAATTTAGGTAAAAAATAATTTTATATTATATTATATATATAAAAAAAATTAAATTATCAAATAAAAATATAAATAAAATAAAAATAATAAGGTAATATTAAAGAGAGAGAATAAGATTCTTTTTTGAGTGTGGATTAGAGTTGATGTCCTCCAAATATAGAAAATCTCTATATTTAAAATGTAAAATAGAGTATGGTTAGAGATGGTCTTAATGTTCTTTATTTTTATTGAAATTTGAAAGTTTGTTCTCCTTCAAAATATTATTTAAGAATATGAACTCTTATTGCACATTAAGGGGGCGCTTGGTTGGAAAATAAGTTATCTCGGGATTAGCTATCCCGAAATTAGTTATTCCACCCTTAAGGAGAGATGAGAAAAACACTACAATTCCAAAATAACTAATTCCGGAATGAGTTATTCTATGCATTTTGTTTCAATCAAACATGTTATAAGCTTCTCTTCTAAATTAATTTCGGGATTAGTTATCTTTATCCCTCCAACCAAACGATTAGGGGTATGCAAAAACCGAACTGATCGATAAACCGAACCGATAAAAATGTTATTGGATTATTGATTTCACGGTTTTTTATTGGTTTTATAAAAAAAATTATTGGGTAAACGGTTCGATTTCGGTTTTAGCTTATTGGGTTATCGGTTAAACCGATAACCCAATAAGAATACACTAAGTTACTGTTTTACTGCTATTTGTGTTATATATATAAATATTTATATTACTTTATATATATATATATATATTACACTACTTATTCACAATTCAGAGATTCACAAAGTATTAACCTATTAAGAAAAACAAAGACACAATACAAAGCACGGGTATTATCATATTGAAAAGCTTGAAGTATTTAGTAGCTTCGATCAATCATCATTCAGCTTTTTTCCGAACTAACATTCAGTTCAAGTTTGAAGATTCTTGTAAACTAAAACGCATTGCGCATGATTTTTTGGCGGCACCTAAGATTTCAATTTTATATGTTAGTTGTTACTATTTATACTTTAAGAGTATTTTCTTATTGGTTAAATCGAAAATCGAACTGTTAAGGACCAAAAGTCGATAAACCGAAAATCAATAAGAAAATATCTTATTGGTTGGTTATTGATTTTGCATATTTAAAAATTAAAAATCGATAAATCGAACCAATAATATATAAAACTGAACCAACCGATGCGCACCCATACAAACGACCTCTAAATTTGTAAGTCATAAGTAGAAATAAGAAAATGATTTGGAGATATATTCGAGTATTTCATGTTACTTGTTTCAAATCAAAAAAACTTAAAAAGCATTTTGACATGCCATATTTTAAAATAAGATCATAAATTGACAAGACATTCGTACTCTTTTAGAAGTCGTGATCAAAAACAAAAATAAATTCGAGTAAGTAACATTTAGGAGGCATGATTATTAATGTTATTCACAATATTTTGGCATGATTATTAATGTTATTCACAATATTTTGGAATATATTTTTGTCTTATTTCATAATATGTTTTTATAATATTTGATTTTAAAAACATACCTTAAGAGGTGTTTTCACTATTTTTAGATTAATTTTTTATATTTTTAAATTTATTTTTTTAAAAAAAATAAATTTTCTATTTTCATAAATTAACTCAATTTTCATGAAACTCTTATTTTTAAAAAAAATATTTTTTTATATTTTTTAACTTCAAAAATACACTATTTTTAAAATACTATGATCAAACAGAACTTTAATTTTTTTTTTAATTTTATAAATATTAAATAAAATAAATATGCTTTTTTGATTGTCATCGGGTCATAAAGACTTGGTGGTTCAACTTATCCATCTCCGATTTTGACACACAATAGTAGACAAAATTTCTGGGAGATCTCCAGTATTGATAGTGAATTGAATCAGAAGTCCTACAAAATGTAACATTTAACCATTACGGAAAAAAATTATCATGTGCCTCACAACACTAATTTTTGAATTCATAACTTAAACTCTATGAATTTTTATAATAATTTAAAATTAATTTATAATGATAATTGAATTTATAGTTAAATATTTATAAAACTTAGATAAACACGATAAAAACAAAAGATGCTAATAGATCCAAATCTTACATTCTTGGATTCATAAACTTTGAATCCATCTTTTTTGTGTGTTGAGAAAAAATAAGATCTCGTACAATTAATGTGAGTCAAACAATAAAAAATGAAAAAGTTTCAAAAATAGCAATTATTTGACACAAAATTCACCTTCCATAGTTACACTTTATAATATTATCATTTATAGACGATGTATTCGATTGACATTTATTGTATTCGCTTTTACTCAATAATTTATATTCATAAAAAATATAAATACATTAATCACATTTTATATTTTATATTTTTTTATATTTTTGAAAAATATAACTGCGGGAATACAAGTCATAAATGATGATGCGAACATCATAATCGTGCATTGTATTTGTATTTACCGTTATTTTTTTATTTTATTCTTTTTACTTTTTAGAAATTTTTTTTTTACTTTTTGTTTCTTTTTCCTATTTTCATTTTATTTTTTCTTTTCCGATTCTTTATTTCATTTTTAATACCATTTTTTCGTGTTTTTTCCTTTTTTCTTCTTTTCTTTTATAATTTTTTTTCCCTTCTTTTGTTTCTTTATTTTCTTTCTTTTTCTTTTTCCTATATCTATCTTTTATTTTTCTTTCTTGCTTTTTTTGTTCTTTTTGTTCTTTTTTTCTTTTTGATTTTCTTTTTTGTACCTTTTTCTTATTTATTTTTCTATCTTATATTTTTTGTGTTTTCAGAAAAAATATGGCTACTCGAATACAAGTCACGAATAATAACAAAAATATCATAATTGTTTATTATAACTGTATTCGCATTATCATTTATATTTTTACATTCTTTGATACAATTATTTTTATATTTGTATTTTATAATTTGCTTTTATTTTGTATATATATATTAGAATTCGCATTTGTATTGATATTTTATAGTTCGCACTTGTATTTGTATGTTATAGTTCGCATTTATATTTGTATTTGTAGTTCGCTCTTGTATTTGTATTTGCTAGTTCGCATTTATATTTATACTAGATTAGTGTATGTGCTTTGCACGTGTGTTTTACGTCAATTAATAAAATTATATATAAAAATAAAATTATTATGTAAAGGCTAGTAGTTAACGCTAAAATGATTGTTATATATATTTAAATATGATAAATAACTATTGTATGTTACATATATTATTGTTTGTCGTGTTTCACCTGATCTTTTTATTTTTATAAATAATTTATTGATTTATATCATGATAAAAAAATTATTTTAATATATTGTCAGTATATAAACAATAATTAACTTACATGACGTAGACCAACTCATGCACGATCATTCTTCAAAATTACATAATATTCATGTAGATTTTATTAAAACACATTTCTTATAATATATAACAACGTTTTTTAGATATAGATTTTCAAATTAATATCTAATAAAAGTTTGTTTGTAATATCTTTTAGAAGTAGTTTATTTATTGCCTTTCTAAATTCAATACACGCAACATAACTTTCAAAACATAATAGTAAATATCCTATCTTTACATAAAAATTCTCAAAATTTAACCACACATCTATCGAAAATTTGTATTAAATAAAAAAATAGATAAAAATAGAATAGAAATTACAATAAAACAATATGATAATCAAAATTTCAGAACAGTGTGATTAATCGTAACCTTTAAGTACTCCTAATAGTGTCTCATAGCACCTCCTGTGCTGTTTTAATATGTAATATTACTAATCATGCTTACTAAGAAAAAAATCTAACCTTTAAACAAAAATTTTGTAAAGCTCGACCGAACATTTGTCGACAACCTTTATTAATAAGAAAAAATATATAGTAATAAAATAGAAATTCAAACAAAACAATATGATAATCGAGAAACCAAAATAATAAAATTGAACCTAATCTTTATACAAAATTTTTTCGAAACTTAATTAATCTACCACTTTTATTAATTATAGAATATCGCACTAGTCACGCATCAAAATTAATAGACTTTTGACTTTAAATTATTCAAATCTAAAGCTAATTGTAAACTAAAACAAAGGAAAAAAATAACTAAACTCAGAAACTACATTGTCATACTTAATCTTCCACAGAGGTACTATGATTTGTACTAATTAGCTGAAAAATAGTTAAATTAAGTATACAATTCGACTCATCTCCATGAAAAGCTCAAGATCTTTCAAAGTTTCTCCTTGATCCTCACCAAATCTTGGCTACTTTTACTATGGTATAATGTTCAGAGTTCATCATGAGGTTTGCTTTATATATCATAGCTTTTTCTCGCAAATCAATATCTTCTCCTTTCCTATCGGTATTTTGTTTCTTCTTTACGACATCTCTTAATTGGTTATGAGAATTGAAAAATATGTGAAGCACTTTAAGAGAAAATTAGCGTTAAAAAGATTTTATAATTATGTTTTATGGTTTAAATCGGGAAAATAATTTATATAAGCTAAATTTTAATAAATAAAGTTCATAAATATTAGGATCCCTGCCTAATTCAATAAGAAAAAATAATTAATATTTTAATTATGTTATAAATGTATTTACATTATAGTGAATGTCTATTAAGATCTACTTTGATATCTATTAGGATTTGAAGCATCTGTCTTTTACTCAGACTAGGAGTAAATTTTTCCTATAAATAGAGGAATTTTGTTCATTGTATTTACAATCTGATGATCTCTCATCACTCAAGAGAAGAAATAAGGATTATTCTCTCTATTCTCTCTACTCTTCTTCTTTATTCTTTCTTGTTTTATAACACGAAATCAGCACGAAATCTCTTACCAATTGAGATCTGTACGAGGTCTCTTACCAATTAAGATTTGTTCGTACGTGGCTACACAAGTTTTTGAGTCTCTAACTAATTTAAGTTATCAGCACGAGACTATGTCAAATAAGGTGAGATTATAAATCTAAAGGTCAAGGTTAGTAATTCCTTATGTTTTTTGTATTTTTCTATTAATGATATAATTATTGTTTAATTTGAGGAAAAATAATTGGTTTGGAATTATTTATGTTTTAAATTCATTCCTCAAGAACAATATTATCAAAAGGGATGATAATATTTGGGTTCAAGTCCCATCGATTTATACCTAAGACGCCTTTATATGGATAAAATATTGAGTTTGAATCTTAATACACCATATTGATGATATTGTGATGGCTAAGGCAAAATAATGGGTGTTTAAAATTTGATGATATTGAATATGCTTTATTCCATAAAGTGAATGTGGTAGCAATATATGATAAGTCTGAAATATGACAACTTACTTCATTCTTGAGGTGTATTTGATAGTAGTGCATAATATGTCTGAAAGAAGACAAGTGAGTAAATGCACAAATATATGCATGGAGGGATAATATGATAATGATCATCAAAAGTGACGATATTTTTACATGCTTATATAATTATAAGATATACTAGAGAAAAAATTCTCTACATCATATGTATGCCTCGATTTGCTTCTGAAGTAGCAAAATCTTGAAAGAGGTTATAAGCTATCATAATTTGATAGGCTTAAGGCACGATTATATTCCATTCCTGAGGAATGAGAAACTTATTAATGCAAACGTGTACTTGATTGTGATTGTATCACAACTCACCTCCGAAAGAGGTTGAATAATTTTGAAATCTACTTCTGAAGTAGTAAATTTGAAATTTATTCATGTAATAGTAAATCTAAAATTTACTAAAGAAAAAGTACATATCATGGTAAACTTGGAGTTTACTAGAATAAAAGTTCATAAATTGATATGAATGATTGTGACATCTCGAAGATGTGCATGTATTGAAGAACTAGAAGATTCTTCAAGAATTGTTTATGTCGTTTGTTCTCATGATAAGTTGGTTGGACTAATTAATATTGGGATTGAATCCCTTCAAATCTGAAAATTATAAAAGGTGAATAAGGACTCGTTTACCTATCATGTGATATGTTGAAAAGATGCATCAATAAGAAGATCGCATGTACATTCATTGTTAACCTGCAGTTTGACATTCATAATGTTGCTTGCTCAATAAAATTGAGTTAAGAACATTATTTTCAGATTGTTCAATTAAGAAAGTTATCTTGATGATGATGGTTTGACATTGAATGTCTTCGATAAATAGCTAAACCATCGCTAATGAGAACAAAGCTTCATGTGTTGGTCTGAAATATGATATGTTGCATACAATAACACTTGTGTGCATTAGACCAATAAATTATGATTATTTTTTCCCCCTCAATTGGTTCAAGTTCATGAACCAACTATTCCATCTAATAGTGTTGATGTGCGGTATACGATTAATGAATATACCATGATGCATAAAGATGGATTCCTCAAATAAGATAGAGGATGTATGTTAGTTTTTCTAACATAAGGGGGAGATTATAAGCACTATGAAATATGTTAGGAATTATCACTAGATCCTCATCCAAAAGATAATTCAAGTCAAATGCCGAAAGCATATCATATTAAGCGCAAGTGCTCTTATTTTGTGCTCTTAAAGGACAAAGTCTATGCATGCGTGAAGCGTGGTAGACTAATCGGTTCAAAATGAAATAGTTCTTGAAAAATAAGGAGCAAATAATCATAAGAAGAAGAAAATGAGCTCTTGAAGAGCCTACGACATAACACTTCATGAAACCTTATAAGAGGTTCATGTACCTGAAAATAATAAAGTGATGAGATCTCAAAATGTTATGCCGCATTGTGAACCGATACGAAATAATATATCATCAATATCTTTAACACAATGTTGGCGCAATATTGTGAAAGATTACGAGGATCTGAATTCTACGTTTATTTAAGCATGTTGACGTAGAAATATTTATCAAGTAATATGAAAGGGTGCATCTTGGTAAGTGAAAACTTATTTGATTTGCAGTCTAGATACTTGAAGATGTCACACATAAAATGTTGAATATTGTCACTTAACAAAATTTGTATGAAAACTTCTTTAAGGATTCAAAATATAAAAGTTTCTAGGAAACTTCTTGATAATCCTCATATTGTATAAGCTTATAGCTTGAAAATTATTGAAACTCTTGAAGAATTTTCAAAAGCAATAAGATTATTTGCTGAAATGAGAAATATACCAATTTGGATTGGTTATAAAGTACCATATCTTAGTACAATTGGTGCACTCATGTATTGTAAAAAACTACAAGACCCAATACAGCCTTTCGCTCAATTTGTTAGCAAGGTATATTTCTACTCCTACTAAGAGACATCGAAATAAGAGAAGATACATGAGTTTATTTTATTCTAAAGATTGCAGTCTCGATCTTACTGGCCATGCTGATGTTGGGTACTCATCTTACCCACATAAATCTCGGTGTCAAACATACAATGTGTTCACATGTGGAGATACTGCCATATCTTGGAGATATACAAAGCAGTCTATCATAGTCACTTCATCGAATCATGCTGAGATAATAGCTATTCATGAAGTAAGTCGAGAATGTGTATGGTTGAGGTCCATGATACATCTCATTCGAGAAAAATGTGGTGTGAAATATGACAATCTACCCACAATATATACAGAGATAATTCAATATACATAGCACATCTTAAGGGAGGATTCATAAATGGAGATTGAACGAAGCACATTTTGCCAAAGCTTTTCTACATACATGAGCTACAAAAGAATGATGATATTAACGTACAACAGATTCATTCAACTGACAATGTGACTGATTTATTCACCAAGTCTTCTCCAATTACAACTTTTAAGAAGATGGTGCACAAGATCGGGATGCAAAGGTTCAAGGATGCTCTCATTAGGGGGAGTTAATACGCGCTGTATTCTTTTTTCTTTATGAGGTTTTGTCCCACTGAGTTTTTATTGTAAGGTTTTTAATGAGGTAGCCAAAATACGTATTATTAGAGATGTGTACTCTTTTTTCTTCACTAGATTTTTTTCCTACTGGATTTTTTCTAGTAAGGTTTTAACGAGGCACATTATTTACTAATTAGACATTCAAGGGGGAGTGTTATAAATGTATTTACATTATAGTGAATGTCTATTAAGATCTACTTTGATATCTATTAGGATTTGACGCATCCGTCTTTTACTCAAACTAGGAGTAAATTTTCCCTATAAATAGAGGGGTTTTGTTCATTGTATTTACAATCTGATGATCTCTCATCACTCAAGAGAAGAAATAAGAATTACTCTCTCTATTCTCTCTACTCTTCTTCTTTATTCTTTTTTGTTTTATAACAAATTAATTTCAAAAGTCTAAATATAAATTTTTTCTAAAAGCTTAATTCCTATATTGGATTTGAAACAATTACATTGCTTGTCTAATATAAACTTTTCATATATAATATATGAATTGGTTGATCCAATTCTAATTTTCACGTGAGCTCTTTATGAAATTATCAAAATTTCATTTTTATGTAATTAATAAAAAATATAATTAAATAACTTTTTTCTTTTTATATTTTATCATGTATTCTTCTCTTATCATCTATTTTAGAACTCTAGAATTTTTGAAATACATTTCCTCTTATCATATAATTTAGGATTCCTTAACTAAATATTATAAAAATAATAATATAATATTTTAAGAAAAATAGGTGAAAAAATAATTTTATCTATTGTAAAATATTTTAATGAAGGGCAAAAAATTCAAATCACTTTTCTAAAGGTTTACATTTTTAATATATTATAGATGTTATAGTTTGTATTTATACTTGTATTTTATAGTTTGAACTTATATTTGTATGTTATAGTTCACATTTGTATTTGTATTTTATAGTTTGCACTTGTATTTGTGTTTGCTAGTTCGAATCATTATTTATATTTTATACATTTCACACTTCTATTTTAAAGAATTTTTTTGTATCTGTATTTTATAATTGACTGGACATTGTATTTATATTTTGTATTATTTTTATCGCTACACTTGTATTTATATTGTAAGTTGACCGCATATTGTATTGTTATTTGTAATTAATTTGTTTGTATTTGAATTTGTAGTTGACAAGATCATTTGTATTTAAAACAATTGTAAAAAAAAATTTATTTTTTCTACAAACATTTGTATTTATAAAATGATAAATTATACCAATACAAATCTTACATTTGCATCGAATGATACACGTTTATACAACTTGAACAATACACATACAAAATAATATTTGCTTATATACAAATACAAATGATAAATTTGAAATACAAAGACTAACGATATATTTGCATTGAATAATACATTGCATATTTATAGATTAGAGGTGTGGAGACAAACTCTTGAGTCTAAAGGGTTCAGGTTGAGTAGGAGCAAGACAGAGTATTTGGAATTCAAGTTTAATGACGTGAGGCTGGAGAATGAGGTGGTAGTGAAGTTGGAATCACAGGTGGTATGTAAGAGGGATAGTTTCAAGTATCTCGGGTCCGTGATTCAGGGTAACGGTGAGATTGACGAGGATGTATCGCACTGTATTGGGGCGGGATGGATGAAGTGGAAGCTCGCTTCGGGGGTGTTGTGTGATAAGAAGGTGCCGCCCAAACTTAAAGGCAAATTCTACAGAGTGACAGTCCGTCCGGCCATATTGTATGGAGCGGAGTGTTGGCCAGTTAAGAATTTTCACATTAAAAAAATGAAGGTGGCGGAAATGCGGATGTTGTGTTGGATGTGTGAGCTGACTAGGGGGGATAGAGTTCGGAATGAGACTATCAGGGAGAAGGTTAGTGTGACTCCAGTGGAGAAAAAAATGCGGGAAGTTTGATTGAGATGGTTCGGACACGTGATGAGGAGGGCCATGGATGCCCCGGTTCGTAGGTGTGAGAGGCTAGCTTTGAATGGTTTTAGACGGGGTAGGGGTAGGCCGAAGAAGTACTGGGGAGAGGTGATTAGGCGGGACATAGAGCAGTTACAGCTCACTGAGGACATGACTCTAGATAGGAAGATCTGGAAGACGCAAATTAGAGCAGAAGGCTAGGGTCAGTTTAGGTCGCTAGTGTAGGAAATTACTTGGTGAGGGTATTATTCTTGTTATGATACCTTGTTTCATGCTTTATTACGAATCTGTTAACTTTTCTCTGTTTACTATTACTTGTGGGTGTCGTATTTATGTTATGTCATCTTGTTCCATGCTTTACTATGAATTTGTTTAGTATTCTGTGTCTCGAGTCGGAGGTCTATCGGAAACAATCTTTCTACTTCTTTAGAGGTAGAGGTATGGACTGCGTACATCTTACCCTCCCCAGACCTCACTATGTGGGCATACACTAGGTTTGTTGTTGTTGTTGTTGTTGTATATTTATAGATTTAAGAACCAAACAAATACAATTAATTCATATACTTTTTTGTATACAAATGATAAATTATACATATTCACGGCTAAATTATTCAACTACAAATAATAAATTTATTAAAAATATATAGTATTATACAAATAAATATAAAATACAACAACAACAATAAAAAATGAGAGAAAAATACAAAAAAGAAAAAAGGAAAAGGAAAAGGAAAAAGAAAAAGAAAAAAATAGAAAAAAAAAGAAAAAAGGAAAAGGAAAAAGAAAAAGAAAAAAATAGAAAAGGAAAAAACGTAAAAGAAAAAAATGAAAAAAGAAAAAAGGAAGAGAAAATGAAAAAAAGGAAAACAAATAATGATGAAAACAAGGAGAGTAATAAAAAATAGAGAACGAGAGAAAATAAATGTCTTGCTTTTAAGAAAGCGGAGCGGGGCCAATTTCTCGTACTTGCTCAGTGTGCCCCCTTTCTTCGAGTGCCCCGCCTGGTTCACTGAGTTGTTGGCTTATCAAGCACTTGCCCGCTGCTCCTGCTACCCGCTTGGCGAGCGGAACACTCGTTATCTTGACTTTGAGAAGCTATGGATTGTAATTATGGATAATCAATAGGCAAGAGGGGTTATGAATTGTAATTAATTAAAATTTAGGTTAAATAGAGTGATTAGGAGTCTATATTTGCTAAGTTATGTAGTTATTCCTTAAAAATTTTAACTCCGATTGGATGAAATTAATAGGGTATTTCTCTAAAAATAAAAAAAAACTAGGGTTATTTCTAACAATAAATAAAATTGAAATTTGTAGTTGGAAAAAAGTGAAAATAAGGTTCCGTTTGACCATGAAATAATAATTCTCCGGAGTCAAAATTGGAATTGACTTTGTGTTTAACCATGAATGTAAATTGAAGTTGTTTTTGAAATTTTGTGAGAGAAATAGGAATAAGAAAAGTGAAAACACGTAAAACTTATTTTTACTTTTTGAAAAATAATTTTAAGTGAAATAATTTTTATGATCAAACACCACTATTTTACACTTTTTTCACTAAAATGCAATAATTTTTCGAAAAAAGTAAAAAAAATTTCATGACCAAATGCTTACTAAGTAAAATTTATTTTTGCTTTTTTAAAAATAATATGAAATTCTCTTGATCAAACACTCAAATTTTCATTAAAATAAAATAATTTTTTTAAAAAAATAAAAAAATTTATGGCCAAAGAGGCACTTAGCGCCGCATACAATATTTGGTAAAATTTAAATGGTACAAACGCCTACTCTTCCACTAGGCATTATTAATAACAAGTTTAGCTTTCTCCTTACTCTGCTAGATTTCAGGCAATCAAACAGCCGAAAGAAATTGCGAAATTTAAAACAAAGTCATTTAGTTCCAAAACATTAGATCTAAACATATATTGATTGGTACTACTAGTAGTACTAGTACAAATACTATTAAACAGACTATTATTTAACTCCAGCATTGAGACGGTTAAAAAGTCATAAACCGAAAAAAAGTATTAGTAGTACAAAATGGACAGAAAGTAAAAGCTAAGGGTGTGTTTGGTAGGTAGGAAAATATTATGTTCGGTTGGTCGATGAAAAATATTTTTTGAAAAATATTTTCTAGTAGTTGATTGGAAATGAAAAAATATTTTTTTTAAAATATATTTTACTGTTTAGTTAAAGTATAAAAATATATTTTATAATCTTTTTTTAAAAAAATTAAATCCTTTTCTGGAAAAGGGATTGGTAGGCAAGTGGGTGGTCGTGTCAGAATAGGCAGCAAGGGTGGGGTAAGAAAGAATTTTAAATTTAAAAAAAAAAAAGATTAAAAAAATTGGCCTGGGGGAAGGTGGTTGGTTGGAGTTGGGGGATAGGGTAGGGGAGTGAGGGGAAGAAAAAAATTGAAAATTTTTTAAAAATAAATTTATTTATTTTTTTTTAGGTTGGGGGTGGGGTGGGAGAGGGGGTGGTAAGAGGGGGAGGGAGGGTAGGGGTGTGGAGTAAGAGAAATTTAAAATTTTTAATAAAATATAGATATTATTTTTGAAAGAAGGGCCGATAAGAGTAGGGGTGGGATGAAAATAGGGGATAGATTGAGAAAAAAATTTGAAATATTTTTTAAAATAATTAAATTTTGAGTGGGTGAGGGTGGGGGTAAGGGTAGGAGGTGGGCAGGGTGAGGGTAGGGATGGTGTCAGGTGATAGAGTTTTAGAGGCTGAATAGTTAATTTTGAAAATTGTACGAACATTTTAATTTTAAATTAAGGTTGAAAGAGTTTTTTGCAAAATATTTTTTTTACTTTTATGAAACACCCCCTAAAGGAAAATTGACTTAACGTCCGTTTCTAAGAGGACTAACGGCAGCATCTTTGCATGGACTTGGTGGCGCACTAGTTCTTCCAGTAGCAACAAGACGTTGCACCAAACTGCCGATTCTTTGTCCGTTAGTCTCCGTTAGTAACCGCTTACCGCCAAATGGCAATGACTCCACTCCCCTTTCTCTCAACGTTTCCTCAATTCCCGGTCCCACTCCTCCACTTGCATAACCGGTCGCCTGTTGATAAATACAAGTCCCGTTAACAGCGCTGACAACGTCAAGCTTTTCAATCTCTTATTTTCTTCATTGAAAGAAAGTCTTCATGAATTTGGACCGACAATTTGAGCATACAAATTTCCCATTTGATATGAAATTTTTTTACAAATTGTATCATCTCAATTACAATTTATTAGCCACGGGACTTTGAGAGTCAAATAACCTTAAATTTGATTCAGATTTTAGATATTTTCAATTTTTTTAAAAAAATTATATATTTAAAAATTATATAAAAAAATAGTATAAATCATAATAATTGATAATTTTAAATATTTAAACAAATATAAAAAATATTATTACTCCCTTCATTGCTAAAAAATATACTCCCTCCATTTCATAATAAATGAATTGTTGGAGTTTGATACACAAATTAAGAAAAAAACATTAAAACATAAATTTAACACAACTTTTTATTTTTATTTCAAAAAAAAACCCAATCTTCTAATATTGTTTTAAAAGTTAATTGATTGTCAAATAATAAGGATAAATTTTAAAAAAAATTCAAGGATTCACTTAGTTTGAAACATCAATAAATACCCCAATAATTTATTAATTTACTTATTCCGAATTTATTTATTTCGAAACGGAGGGAGTATTTTCTAACTTACTTTAATAAATATCTTTTTAAAAAAAATTTAGTGATTTATTTTTTGTTATGAAAAGCTAAAACATTACTCATCAGAAATAACTTTCAATATCTTAGAATACTTAACTTTTAATTTGCAAAAATTAAATTAGTCTCAATTAATTTAGGTTTAAAAGTTAGCCAAATCAACTCAAAACAAAATATGTGTCCCTCCCGGGACATCCGATTAAAAAAAAATATATGTCAAGCAAATTGAAATACCTGAACTCTAACGTAGTCTTTGGGGTTCCAGCAGAAGGCGTTACCGAGCATCTGGTCAACAGTTTCAGAAACACCGTCGAAGACAATTCCGACCACGGATAACGGAGACCAATAGCCATCATTTCGCAGTTTCACGTTTGTCGGTGAGCTTAACGGTCCGTTACCTAGAGATAAAATCAACAGGTCATCGACGCCGTTAACGGAAGGAAAATCCCGTTTATTATGCAAAACATGAGTAACGGCTGCAGCAGTGGGGTTATTCATAACTAAACCGCCGTCAACGGCGAGGCACGAGGTTTTTCCGTCAACGGACTTGAGATTAAACGGCTTAAACATCGACGGATTCGATGACGTGGCACGACATACTTTCCAGAGATCAAAATCGAAACTGAGTGACTCAATAGCATCAGCTCTCGAGAAGACGAACGGCGCAGAACTGTTAAGGTCAAAGCACGGAACAAGCAGAGGCTTACACGTGTCCCTTAACGTCAAAACTTTTCCGTCTTCTCTCCTAAACACTTCCTTCAATACCTTATCCATACTCTTCCCGGAAAACCTCTTTTTCCGACGGAGAAAGCCGACGTTCTTCGCTTTAAAAAGCCGGCACTGATTCTCCGTTACGAACTTCACGGCATCCTTTGCCGTGAATAAAGGACGCCCATCTCCTCCATACACAACAAGCATTGCTGCGTAAATAGCACCTATACCAGTACCGACGATAATGTCGAACAAATCTGAAATTCTTACGTGAGGATCACCAGTTTTAGCACCGATCTGGTTTTCTAAATGGATCAATGCAGCACCGGAAACAATGCCGGTAGTTCCACCACCATCAATACTGAGAACACGAGTTTTCTTCCCTTCGTAGTGATACAACCATTTCTGCTCCAACTTCGAGAAAATCTCCAGCGATATCTTACTGAACTCCATCAATTTCAGATCGATGCAGGAAATAGTCACAGTTTTTGTTGTTTATAGTACTGATGGAAAAAACGTGAAAGAGGAAAATGTTAGCATTTATGATGAGAAAATGTTGTCTGTACCCTTTTTTTTCTTTTCTTTTATGTACTAATTCTTTTCTTTTGTCACTGACACAAATATAATTTGTCCAGTATGTACCCTCCCTCACACCGTAAGGGTGTTAAGTGGGCCAAATCGGGTGAATTCGGAA
>NC_061119.1:135563295-135583584 GCF_002878395.1 Capsicum annuum | reverse complement strand
GCCGATTTTTGTAAGTGGCCGGGCTAGGCTGGGTCGGATCGAGTCATCCCGGTCCGTTTGATAGGCTTACCTCACAGTGTGCTAAATAAAGTGATGGAGAGTTAAAACAAAAGGAAAGGACACTACAAAAAGAGAGTTGGTTATACGTTATATACAACCAAGTTTAGCATTTCCAAGTTTTTTCTACTGCTTCCACGTTTGCTTTTGACTGCTACTAATTGTTTTTGTCTTTTCTTTTGTTTATTCATTTTTTGGGAAGGAGACTGGGTTATTGGGGAATAATTTGCATAGTAGCCACTTTCTAAAATTATTTGCTATATACTCACTGATTTTTTTCATTTAGTTTTTAAGGTTAGGATAAAAAAAGTGGAAGAAAATTGTAAAAGTGGAGTTCACACATGGGCCAAGGAATCATTTCATCATTTTTACAACTTTGAGAATCTAATTTAATACATCTAACACCTTCTACTTCTTCCAATATTAAAAAAAATCCTCTCTTTCCTCTTCAATTTTCTCTACCCCTGCCATTCCCAAAAAGTTACTCCCAAACATCATTTTCTATCCTCTTTCTTCTCCAACTGCTAAGCGCTCGTTGTTGCTTTGTAAGGTTAGTTAAAATCAAGTTTCGATTATCTTTAGATCCATTTAAACAGGTTTTATTGCTAATCGTTTCGTAGTGATGTAGAAAAGTTTTTTTTCCGAATTTGGTTGATTAAGTAGTTAAAATATAAGTATTTTATAGGCAATTAGTTTGATTTGGAAGAAATGGTTGAGGTTTGATTCGATAGTTTTGACAGATTTCTTCGTCGATCACGGTGTTGAATTTTGAAATTTTTGTTAAGGAGTTTTGATTTAGTTCTGATTTTTTTTAGCAATGAAGTGTGGAATGGTGGGATAATTGTTATTTTAAGAGTTATTTTGACAATTTGATTCAAACAGTGACTTGTTTCTATTCGTAGACTTGTGGTCTATGAAATAAGAATGCCCCAGATTGAAATTAATTTTTAGACATATCAAAATTCTTTTAAAATATGATTGATGAAATAGTGAAAATTGAAAGATTAATAGCTAATTAGTTTGATTTGTAGCAATAGTTTGATTTTTAGCAATAGTTGAGTTTTGATACCGCATGTTGGATTTTGGTTCAATTATGATATTTTTGTGTAGTGAACTGTTTAATGATGGGGTAATTCTTAGGTTTTTGGGGTTTTTCATTTGAGCATTGAGTTATTTCTGTTAGTAGACTTGTGGTCTATGAACTGAAAATAGTAGATTTATTTCATAACTTTAGATTTTGTTGAAAATAGGCAGAAAAAGACTCGGTATTAAATACAAAGTTGGTACCACGTCTGATTCTGCTAGTAGCAGTAGAAAAAGAAAAACTGAGGCAGTTGAAAATGTCTCAAAAAGAAAAAAAAAATTAAAGAAAAAGTGTCTGAATCAGTTTCAAAGTTAAAGGAGATAAGTAGATACGTCGATTCTAGTGAAGATGTTGTCGAGTTTAGTTCTAGTGGTGATAGTGAAGAGAGTGAGGGAAGTGGAAGAAACAGTGTTGATGGGGATAATCATCTCTTGTCCGTGCCATCTTGTTCAAGGTTCATTTTCATGGAGCGGTATGACCTTCGAACGATAATGGATGAGGTTGGATCTTTCCCGACAAAGATATTGGTCAGATCAAGAATGAATGCTTATTGAGAATTTAAGCAAGTTCTTGTCGACTAGAGCTTAAAGAAAAGATTCAAGCGGTTCTATTTTGGACACTTGAGAAACCTGCCGGAACATCTCAAATTTAATAGGCAGATGGTCCATTAATTGCTGTTGCGACGCGTCAAGAACAATAAGATGCGTTATGAGATATGGTTTTGCGTGACCAACAAGCCTGCTTGTTTTGGATTGAAAGAGTTTTGTTTGATCACGGGGTTGAACTTCTCATCATATCCCGGTGAATAAAAAATGGAGAAGTGTTAGCGAAGGGGGAACATTTTTGCTTTAAAGTGACGAAAAACAAAAATATTACGATGACCAACTTGTTACACTTGATTAGAGGGAATAAGCTGAACGAGGAGCAAAAGTTTAAGTGTTGTTTACTGTGGTTCTTGCACATCTTGTTGCTTGCAAAAGATTCGACGAAAACTGTCGACACAAAACTGATTCAAATTATCGATTCTTTGAGTTTCTTCAAGATTTATCCATGGGGGAAAGAGATATTTCAATTGACCATGGACTATCTAAGGAAGAAAAGTGATCTAAAGAAGCAGAGGAAAGTATTTGATGAGAAACAGAAGGCATCCTATGCTCTATTCGGATTTTCCTGGGCATTCATGGTATCTACCATCAACCCTTTAGTGAGATTATCATAGATTCTTCTTTTATTTATACTCTGTCATAGACTCTGAGTCATTTTTTCATTACTATAATGCTTATAGTTTTGGATCTATGAGATCTTTCATCATCTTGAAAATTTTGTTGGAAAATCAATAGATGAGCCCTTTCCCATTCCCTACATCCTAAGAGGCACACTACAAAAAATGACAAGATAATCGAAGGCGACCCACTCAAGTATAAAGAAAAATTTATCGAGGTATGAACTTTTTTTTACTATACAACAATATTACTGTTGTATCGAATGTTATGTAATTGTTAATTGATATTTTGTAGAACGTGCACCCGTACATCATCCCTACTGTTCGTGAGACGAAGATGGATTACATGATTACGTTTAAGCCATATACGAACGAGGTGAATAATAACATCTTTGATGGCTTAAGAAAGATTTATAACGGGTGACTGTCCTTACTTCAAATGAGGACAATGATGATAATGGGGATTTAAGTGGTAACCCCATTAAAGTATGCATTGGTGATGATGCTTCTTCGAGCACCTCAAAAGATGTAGTGGGCACCTCTGTCGATGAGTATCTTCATAAGCGTGTTTCTATGCTCGAGGAAGCGGTGTTGGATATTATTTCCTATATCAAAGAGAAAAGACTGAAGAAAAATAAAAAGGATGAGCTACAACTTGAGAGAGGTAACTTCATTTAATAATTAATGTAGTTAATGAATTTTCAACTTTAAATATTAGTAACACTTTGTAATATGATGATGCAATGCATGTGAACCTTCATGAATTTGAGAGGAATGAAGAATGAAAAAAAGGAGCAAAATGGATGAGTTGGTCACTGTTGTGATAGAAGAGAAAAAAGAAGAAAAAAAAGGACGAACAAGAAGAAGAAGAAGAAATGGAAGAAGATAAGAGCCAAGAAGAAACTGAAAAAGAAGCAGCTGCAGAAGAAAAAGAAGAAGAAGCTGAAAAAGAAGCAGCAGATAATGAAGAAGAAGACAAGAAAAAAGAAAAAGTTGAAAAAATAGTAGCAGTTGATAAAGAAGAAGAAAAAGCTGACAAAGAAGAAGCTGAGAAAGAAACAACAAGTGAAGAAAAAGAAGAAGTTAAGAATAAAGAAGCTGTTGCAAGTGAAGAAAAAAAAGAAGCTGAGGAAAAAAAAAAGCTGAGAAAGAAGCAGAAGCTGCTGCAGATGCTAAAAAAGAAGGAGAACAAGGTGAGAAAAAAACAATAATTGTAGATGTTAGAAAAAAGGAGATAAAGCTAAAGATGGAAATGAAGAAGCAACAGACAAAGATGAACAAAAAGAAGAAAAAGAAGAAGCAGACAAAAAGATGTGGTCGTGGATATCGTTGATGAAATCAACAATAACATTTTTGTTGATGAGGAAAATGGGAAAAAGACATTTGAATGCTAATATTGTTAATGTGCTGAATGATTAGTTGTTATGATATTACAAATACTTTTTTTATTTGATAAATATGAAAGTTGAATGATCTGTTGGTAGGATATGACAAACATTCTTTTATTTTATGAAAGTTGTTATGATTCTGCATTGAATCTACTTTTATCAAATTGTATTGTTGCATGAAATTTGAACATGCATTGTGTTGTCATAATTGTTATAATGTATAGTTGACATCACAGAATGCATATCTAATCTTTCGTATATTGCTTGCATTGTCTATCATTATCATGCTACTAGATTTTAAGTAGATGTGTTGTTTGATCAATTATGATTCTATGAAAAACAATATTAACATTATAGAAAAATAGAAGTATTTTTATTTATTCAATATCACTACGTCCATGTTATACTTTTTCAAAGAACGAATGCTAGCATTATAGCTCATAACATCATTTTTAGGTCATTCTCCCTTTTTCGGCCAAAACCAATTTTTATTTTAGTCGATCCCTCTCGATTTGGGTGTCATGCAGCAATACTTTCAAGTGATCCCTCTGCTCTTTGACTTCTTTGAACAAAGTCATGAGAAAATCTCTATTTTCTTCGCATTCTCGGAGCCTTTGTAGTAGATTAAATTTTGCCAAGCAATGAAAATTTACTGTCTCAGATCCCGAATTCACCGTTGATGGACTGCTTGGAGGTGATACTTCATCAAGCCATTTAAAAAATGAGCATGCATCATTATCTTAGAAAAATAATAATTACATAACGATTTACTTAACTTTATAAAAAAGACATACACGACTCACCTTCGCAATTGGACAGTTATAAAATTTGCGACCTGAATTTGAGTCTGTGCGTGACATCCTCAGGACAGGCGCATTCCATAATGACAAATTAGAATCCTTTTAGAATTGAATGTTTGGGATGCTTGAGACATTGTAGAATTTTAAAATAAAAATAAAGTGAATGAAATAAAATAATGAGGGATGGAGGACTTTATATATGAAGTAAAAAGAAGTGTTAACACTGAAGGAGTACAAAATTAGCCGTTTGTTACTGTTGAAACAGTAATTGTGTTTTTTGAATTGTTGGTGACATTTAATAGACGTTAGAGATCATGACCTATGTTAGTCATCAACGAGATACTAAAGTCTACCGTAGACACTCGTAATCGATGGACCCTCAATAACATTTTTTTTAAAAATTAATTCAGTAAAAAATATACTTGTGTTTTAAGAGTCCATCGATTCAATTGGTCTACCATAGACTTACATTTTTATGTAGAGCATCGATTGATCTATGTATCATTCGTAGATCGCGTAGATCTATGTACACTGGTATAGACCATTACTTTGATGTTGTTTAAAAGTAAATAAATTAATTAAAAATAAATATAGCATGAGTTTCTACACATATGAAGGAGTGTAAACAAGTCACATAATCATATTAGAGCTTATACAAATTAGGGGTGGTGAATTAAGGAGTGTGTGGATAGGTAGCGGTTGAACAAACAATATCCTAAGAGTAATGTTTGTCAAAGCACAAGTATGTTTTGAGGATGATGATTGTTCAACCACTATCCAATCCACATACTGTTTTGATTTGGGGGTGGTGATTGAAGGAATATGTAAAATGGGCAGTCATCAAATACAATCAACATCCTTAAAACATACTTGTGCTTTGACAAACATTACTCTTAGGATATTATTTGTTCAACCACTATCCATTCACACACGCCTTAATTCACCATCCCTAATTTATATAAGCTCTAATATGATTATTTGACTTATTTACACTCCTTCATATGTGTAGAAACTCACACTATATTTATTTTTAATTTATTTATTCATTTTAAAACAACATCTAAGTAATGGTCTATTACCTTGTACATAAATCTCTGTGGTCTACGAATAATCAGGAGATCAATCAATGCACTCTTTACAGTGTAAGTCTACGGTAGACCAAATGAATCAATGGATCCTCAAAGCACAAGTATATTTTTTTACGTGAATTTGACATGGATCAACATCGATGGTAGTCTATTAAGTGTCACCAACAGTTCAAGATTGTTTGTTAACCACCCTAAATCAGGTGATTATGTGTTTAAACCTTTTTTGATTTAATTATTTTCTTTCACCACCCTAAATCATGTGATTATGTTTTAGAACTTTTTTAATTTAATTATTTTCTTTCACCAACCCTAAAACTTGTGATTATTTATTTAAATTTTTTTAATTTAATTATTTTCTTTCACCAACTCCAAAACATGTTATTATCTGTTTAATCTTTTTTAATTTAATTATTTTCTTTCAACATCCCCAAATTATGTTATTATCTGTTTAAACTTTTCTTAATTTAATTATTTTCTTTCAAACTATAAGCTACTGATGGCCCATCGATTCATATAGTTCATGATCGACTCCTATGTTTGGTCGAGGGTGACGGAGTCTAAGATCGATGATAGACTATATATCATTTTTTATTCTTTGTGAATTAAATCAAGTCAATATACCGTTGTATTCATTGAACAAGGAATAAAAATTTAAAAAGTTGATTGTACAGAAGAATAACCAACACAAAAAACAACAATCACAAAAAATAGGAAAAACATAATTTAGAAACTGAAATACTTATATTTGTTTTGTTCATTGCAGTACATATATTTTCCATTATCAAAAACAACAAAAAAGGTAAAAAAGAAGAAGTTTCTTCTAACAACAATCCTACCAAGAAAGTTTCTTTTGCAATGAACAATACCAAAAACTTATAAACATAAACGAAAATAAAAACTTAAATTAAATTTAGAGGGATGATAGGGGAGAAGGGGGGGGGGGGGAGGGGAGGATGTAGTCGGTGCCATCCATTCCTAGCCTCTCTAGAATTACCCTCATGATACAAGAAGGACAACGGAAGCACGAAAACAAACACCAAAATCAGTCCACTAGCTAAGAAATCAAGGACCTCTTCTGGTGCCCCCTCTTGGATTCGCTACCAACAAGAAGAATACAAGGCACAAAGGGCGTAATAACACCAAAACAGTAGCAACACAACAAGAACAAGATGAACTATAGACTAATTTCGAATTTCACATTAACAACAGAAATAAACGATTACAACATCAACACTACTACACGATTACAAAGAAATAAAATGATAGATAGTTAGACAAATTGAAGGTATAATATTAACAACCCAAAAGACTATTCCACTCTTGGACCTTTAACATCACACAGATCAAATACCTAACTCTTACGTTGGCACAAGAGTGACCCCGATCTACCAAGCATCCAATGTTTCCAAGCTTGAATCCAACACGAGCGATTCCACACTCAAGTTGATTTTCCTAGTTACAATTTCGGGTTGGTGGTCTTTTCTCCTTAGAGAGAAAATGTTTCAAGTGTTATAAACTCATAATATTTATCAAAATCTCCTAATGAAACCCTATATTATTCTATTTATAGTGTATTATAAATAATAGGTAAAATAACCAAAAGGCCCTTTAATGAAGGGGCACCCCTCTAGTGTATGTAGTGGATTGATTTGGCCTTTTTAGTGTATGTAGTTGACTGTTTTGGTGTCCATTTAGGTGCTTCTTTGCACTTTATTACACACACCAAGCCTCGGGTCTAACGTACGCCCTCATAAGTCTATCTACGTGATCGTACTCATATCATCCTCCCCTTCTTGAAAAGGATTCAACCTCGAATCCGTACCTTGCAAAATTAAAGAGAAAACAAACAAGTACACATCCTCATGGCTTGAGGGTTAGGGTTAGCAAAATAAACAATTAGCACTATCATGCCACGGTGGTACACACTTGAAGTACAACCAAGGATCCTTTGTGTTAATTATGAAAAGCTTTTGTACAACATCACAAATGAAAGGGCTCGGATAAACATCAAGAATTAAGGGATAAAAACTGAGACTACGCCTCTCATACGATGTATATACAACAACATCATGAATATCATCATATGTATATAGGTAGTGAAGAAAGGCACCAAAGACACAATTCTCATCTAAGATGTATTCACAAGTAGGAACACACAACGAGAGAAAGGGACATTATAAGTACGTAGGACATCTCTCCTTCTAACCACTTACCGAGGGAAGGTATTCCATTAAGGGAGTCATACTAATAGGGAGAATAGGGAAACTACCATGCAATAATCCAATCCAAGGAAAGTAGTTTGTCCAAGAACTTGGCTTCCCTCTACAAATGATGTGACCACAAGATACTTCAACTTGTCCAACCTTATGAAGGTGACAAGAAGTCTTTAACATCTTTGGACCCTTCCACAAACAAGAATACAACTTGACATCCTCAAGTTGTGGTTGCATGGATATGAGCAACACCCCAAAGAGACAATGACATATTTGCCTTACGGTCCTCGAGTAGACACAAACCACCATTAACATCAAAGGGATCACAATTCAAGTCACCATATTTGTCAAGCACGGGTGGGGTGTCATGCAAAAGAGTACAAGAAAAATCATTTTTCAAAGATATGTCAAGCACATGATTAACCCTATGAGCCAAGCAAATATTATAATCTTTACAACAACATAGGCTCACGGGTTCACTCCTTTGTCCTTGACCAACATCTTCAAATTATTCACTCACTTGAGATTCATTAATCACATCACACATATTCTTAAGTGGTGGGCAAGTTTTACACACAAGTTGATCAACACAATTTTCACATAACGATGTAATTTTATTCAACACAATAGCTTTAACACTAGGTGGACACTAATCGATCTTACTAGAAGAGTCGATTCGGTCATCTATAGGATCAACTAATGTATCCACTCGCACAACATGTATATCATCCACAATTGGTAAGGAATCAATATACTCATATGTAGGTAAGCTACTACTCACACTCAATGACTTATTAGTCACATGTTCATCATTCACATGTACCAAAGTATAAGAGTTAGCTATTTTTCCTTGACATTCATGAGTATGTTCATATTTACCTCGGTGTGAAAGTCCTTCACAAGTTTGGGCAGCAACTTCCTTCGGTAAGCTCTCATCGCAAGGTGTTTGGACCTTCGGTTTTAGATTTATTGGGATAAATGTGGATACCAATTGGCATAGCCTTTCAACGTGCCCTTTCATTTCTTTAATATTGTCAGTGATGCGGTCAAACGTGGCATCGAGATTGGTGGCAGCCATGGTACCTAAAAGAAAAGACAACAACGAACAATAAAACAACAAACTTGTTAGCTCAAAAATGCCTCACCACACTCTCACTCTCAAATTTTACCTCACACTTGGTTTTAGAAGTGTTGAAAGTTGGCTTGTACTTCGTGAGTGATTGAGGGTCGAGTCTACTCTTGCCTAGAATAGATTTTTGTTTGAGTTGACTCAAAGAAAATTTATTTACAGACTTGAACCAACAAGATACAATGAATTCACAAAAGATAAAAGCGCACAACAAACGTAGACACGAACAAACAGACTCTACAACTAACTTACAATCTAGTAGGAGATTACTAGTTTGCTAATTAGTGTTCGAACTAACAAACGAAACTAGGAAACAATAAAATGAAACTAAGAAATATAAAATTTGAGCTTAAAAATTATCGGTGAACAGTGAAAAGGTGATATGGCAGCCACGTATTGGTTGCGGTTGTTATCAAATTTAATTTTCTAATTCAAGTCTTGGTCCAATTATAATTTAGAATTGGTGGGAATTAGTTAAGGAGAGAAAACAAGTCTTGAAATCCTCTTTCTAATTCAAAAAGCAAGACTTGATTTTTCTCCTCAAGACACAGTCCTTAACTTGAGTGGTTGGAATTGGTTGTAAAAGTCTTGAGAGGTTTTAAATTTTGGAAATATGTCTTTCAAGACTAACAAAATACACTCTCTCTTTCTTCAACTTCCAAGATCAAACATCCACTTTTTCTTCAACAATAGATGAAGATATGAAGAACACCAAGAAAATATTTATTTTAATCTTGAATTCCTAAGGTTCAAGTTGGACCCCAAACATCAATAATACCTTTCCAAGCTTAAAAATACAATACAATAACCACCATACATATTCAAACCTTGAACCAACAACACACCACACGTCCAATCTTTGAATTCGCAACAACAATACAAACAACAATCACACAGCCAAAGTTTAGGTTCACAACAACAATATCAACAATTAAAGCTCAAATCTAGATCTAGACTTTTTTAGTGTTAGAGGTGAAGAAGCTAACACTAGAAACAACAAAACAAATAAAATGACTCCTAGATGTAGACTCAAAACAAGAAAAATCTCAGCCAAGAAACAACAAGAACACAATTTCGACCAAGACACAAAAATGGACAGATTTGCTTCTTTTTGGAATTTTTATATTTCAACTTTTTTCTTTTGAATTTTCTAACAAGCAAGCCCAAGATTGATCTTGTAGGAATAAGATCTAGCCATGATATGATACCAAATGATACAAGAAGGACAACGGAAGCACTAAAACAAACACCAAAATCAGTCCACTAGCCAAGAAATCGAGGACCTCTTTTGGTGACCCCTCTCGATTTGCTACCAACAAGAAGAATACAAGGCACAAGGGCATAATAACACCAAAATAGTAGAAACACAACAAGAACAAGATGAACAATAGACTAATTTAGGATTCCATATTAACAACACAAACATACGGTTACAACATCAACACTACTACACGATTACAAAGAAATAAAAGGATAGATAGTTAGACAAATTGAAGGTATAATATTAACAACCCAAAAGTCTATTCCAATATTGGACCTTTAACATCACACACATCAAATACCTAACTCTTACGTTGGCAAAAGAGTGACCTGATCTCCCAAGCATCCAACGTTTCCAAGCTTGAATCCAACACGAGCGATTCCACACTCAAGTTGATTTCCCGAGTTACAATTTCAGGTTGGTGGTCTTCTCTCCTTAGAGAGAAAATGTTTCAAGTGTTATAAACTCATAATATTCATCAAAATATCCTAATGAAACCCTATATTATTCTATTTATAGTGTATTACAAATAATAGGTAAAATGACCAAAAGGCCCCTAAGTGAAGGGGCACCCCTCTAGTGTATGTAGTGGACTATTTTGGTATCTATTTAGGTGCTTATTTGAACTTCATTTCACAAACCAAGCCTCGGGTCTAACGTACGCCCTCATAAGTCCATCTACATGATCGTACTCGTATCACCTCAAGAAATGAGCAATACGACAAAGCTCACGCTCCAAGTAGGCATGGTTTTCACCCAGGCCATGTAAAAGCCAATCAAAATCATTCCTTAAGAGTAATAGATCGTAGTGTCTTGGGGAAATTCATTTGATAGTGCGTAGGGGAATTTTTTTGGGAGACATGATTGTAGTTTGATGATGATGAAGAAGAAGAGGATTTCTGAAGTTTTGGTTTAGGTAGAGTTGAATGCTTACATAGAAATAGTCACTGTACTTATATACTCATAGAAGTCGTCGTTTCATATTTCCAACCAATGATCGTTCGATGCATGTGGGAATAGAAAAGGCTTACTTTGCATATACTAGTAATTTTTAATGTGAATAGATATGTTTGCAGCTTTTAATTAATTAAGAATAGGAAATAGTGATTCAATACATCGATTAGAGAGATATGGCGGTAAAAAGACCCATATAACGTATTTGATAAGTAATCATATAACTATTACAAAATATTTAATAGACCGTGTAAAGGGTATATTGTAGATTAATGGTGTCTACCGTAGACAAAGCTTTAAGTCGGTGACAACTGAACGTTAAATTCTATAGAAATGCACATTTAACCCTTGAAATAGTAGCTTTACAACTGAAGAAAAAAAGTCTATCTAATATTTGTTGGCTATGCTACATGTCGTTCTTTTGTGCTCGAATTTCCTGCATATTGAACACTTATTCCTCCTTTTGGACTTGAATGTTTCATCGACTCTCTTAACATATTTGACTTTCTTCCTTCAGATTTTGGGATCATAGGGGGGTGGAAAGATCTTAGTGTCTTGCAATTGTTGTGGCACATTCCATTCGAACTCTAAAGGGACAACGTTAATAGCTTCGGAGTATGAGAGGAGGTAAGTTTCAACTTTATAAATTGGCGAAAAGTACTCGTAGATGGAGTTACCATAACCTTCGCCATCGCCATACTTTGCTCGCAAAGCGGCCATCGCATGTTCGCACGGTATTTTTACCAAGTCATATTTCCTACGAGAACAACTCCACTCCAAGAGATTGACCTTGGCAGTAACACCGTTGCCAAACACGGTGAATTGGTCGAGACCTCCATTTGCATTAGTCATATACAAGGAATCGGTCGCACTCTTATTATCCCTTAGAATATTTTTTGGACAAGGCACAAATTTGTTGTTTGTACTGTCGACAAAGGCATGCAGCTCCCTAAACTTTTGACCAAATTTTCTAGCAATTGAATTGAATATGTATGACACGGGGTACTCCTGTTCATCCATCAACACCGAGTTTAGCGACTCAACGATGTTTGTGGTCATCACATCATACCTATTATCTGGGAAGTGTGATCTACTCCATTTCTCAAAATCAAGCATATTTTCAAGGACATATGCTGCCTCGAGACAATTATTTTTCAATTTCGCAAAAATGCTTGCTAAACTCATTAAGAGAATAAGCCTTTATCGCGGTGCAGAATAGATAAAGATATTCTCTATAGTAAATATGAAAGAAGGCATTGACATTGCTATTCTTCCTATTGGAGATGACATATAGATCTAGTTCATCTTCTAATATAGACTTCAACTTCACGAAGAAGAAGGTCCAAGAAGCATCGTTATCTTTATCCATAACACAAAAGGCAATTGGAAAGATATGATTTTTGGTGTCCTGTACAACGGTACTCAGTAACACGCCACCGTACTTTCCATACAAATGTGTTCCATCAACGATAATTACCTTTCTCGTGTGGACATAACCCCATATGCAAGCTCCGAATGCTAAAAAGTAGTAAATGAATGATCCATCCATCCTATTTACCATGATAGAGTAAGAAGACCTAGGATTCACTAACTCTACCATGTGGAAAAAAGCCTACAAGCAAGCATATCCATGCTCCGGTGTTCCGCGAATGATGTTCTTTGCAATTACACTTCCTTTCCAACACATCCAATAGCTTGTGTTGCAATGCATCTCCCTAAATATAATCCTCTGAATTTCTTTTATGCTTGGACTCTTACCATCCTGAAATTAATTTACGCATAGTGAAGTAATCAATTCAGATGAGATTCTCTTATGTCTACCCGTGGCATGTTCAACTCCGCATGTTTGGAACTCAACGTATTTGTATATGTGAAATCTACCTGAGGATTCATACTTCTTTGCCTGTAACAACCAGTCACAACCATAAAATACACATTTTAACTTTAATAATTTGGTGCAGCTCTTCTCCGTAAAATAATTAAAAGACTACCTCACCGCTGCTCCGTCTAGTAGCATTTTGAGCTCTTTCTTATCTGCGAATATTTGATCACAATGGAAATTGGTTCCATTGGCGAAAGAATGTCTTGGTTGTGATTCCATTTCACAATCTTCTTCCGCATTTTGTGAGTCTGATGAAGTGTCTTCCATATGCATAGAATCATTTTCCATATTAATTGGATGATCGCCATAGTTCTCATAATCATTCAAATAATCGTCGACTGTCGGGCACCGAGGTGAGGGTAGTGTGAATTCAACGGTTCTTCAAAGGGACTCTCAACTATATTTATCCTTAAAATAGGCCTAAAGTCATCTGCATCAACATCCATCATGTACAACGACACATGTATATCATTATTTATGATCATAGGATGCACCTTTTCCCTCGAATACATTAGATAAATAATCACCATGTCGCTCAGTGCGCAATCTAGATACTCGCTCTCCATTACGCTTGCAACCAAATCATCGTATGAATCGTTGCGGTGAACAACAATGGACGGTGTCACCTTAGTAAAAGATTTCCATTTCCAACATTTAGGAGTCCCCTCCTATTCTCCCATAAAATAACCAGAAACCAAAACAAATTCTGTAATAGACGTCCTAGAATTAAGCTTTGGTCGATGGTCAATTATGCTGATGGTCTATGTCGGGATATATGCATTGTCGATGACTGATCGATGACTGCGAGGTATCCATACAAAAACCTTAAAATTATAAATATTGCTTCTAATCAATGATCGTTGGGTTTATGGAATAGAGAAATAAACTTGGTGTCACCTGAGCTATTGTAGTTTACTTTCTAAAGAGGTTTTGAGTAATGTGAGTGATTTAAAGCTTTTTAACAATGGTGGAAAGTGTGTTTGAGAAGATAACAAACAAATGGGGTAACAATGGAAGCAATGGACAATCTTATGATGTTTGTAGATTGATTTAGAGCTGATTGCCGAAAAATAATGCCGAAAAAGTGGCATGAATCAAACTTTTTGGAGGGATAGAATCTTCTATTTTAAGCTTTTGGATTTTTTTTAAAATTATTTTTGGAAACAAAGATTATTTTGTATTATATAATTGTGGATGATGGAGTGGGTTGAAGTGTATCATTAGAAACTTATGGGTGAATTTGTTAAGTTGGAAAGATTGGATGATAAGGTGGATTAAAGTGGGTATATGATAATTTTTTTTAAACTTTTATCTAAATGACTAAATAAGTCTTGAAAAGAGCATTTTTGGCTTGAAAGCCCTGGTTATTGACTGTACATTACTTCCTCTGTTTCATTTTAATTATCTACTTGCTAAAACTTTTTTAAATTTAATTATTTATTTATATATAAAATTAAAAGTATTTTTACATATACATTTTAAATTTTATCCTTGACAATGAATAACTATATAAGTAATAATAATTAAATTTAGGATTACAAACATCATTAGTAACGTAATTGGTGTATAATTTAAAGAACAGTTTTCGCATGAACACTACAATAATAATATATTTAATGTAATTTCATAAAGTATGGTTCAAAAAGAATAAAATTTACGGAATTTTATCCTTACCTTGAAGGTAGAAAGGTTGTTTATGATAGATCCGCATGCATCTAGTCAGGCTGAATCTATCAGAAGGAACTTTGGAAGAACATATCAAAAAATTGAACAGATAGACCATACTAAAACATTAAAGTTATATAATTCAGATTCGTACAAAAATAGAGAAATTTATTGGTATTCACACTGTCAAAACAACAAACCATATTTAAAAATATTTTGAAAGCAGACAAAAAAGGTTAAGACATCTAAAATTGTACTGTTCATACACACAAAGGGATGTAATTACTTTCACCGTAGGGTTGGACTCCCAACATTGCCTAACAAAAGGAGCAAAAAAATAGCTTCCATGCTCAGGTAATAACGTATTTTTTCGTAGTTTCTTTGACTTTATCACAACATCACCAAATATGATGTCGATGGATGGATATATGACAGCCTGTGAGATAAGTATTACAAGCAATCACTAATCTTATAATGGGTATTAAGACAAGAGTTAATCACTAATCACTGATGGTGCACAAATCACTAATCACTAATCACTGACGGTGAACAAAACTTAAAGTTTAAGTTTTGTACATCGTCAGTGCACAAAATATTCTACACTATCAGTTAACTTGACCTGCTATTGCAAGGTACCCAATTATTTACATAAAAGTTAAAAAAGAAAAAAATAAGTAACCTGCAATAGTAAGCCAAATTTACTTGACAGTGTATAATATATTGTACAATGACAGTACACAAAACTTAAATTCTGAAGACAAAATGACGAAGGAGAGAAGGTATTGCAAGAACAAAGAAAATATTTAGTGGATACCTGAATATAGGGAAAAGATTTTGCTATGAAGAAAACCATGATTTTCCTATGTATAAGTAAGCACTGAAAACAAAATTCATAATTCGAAAATAAAACAACTTATTCAATTATAATTCAAACAAAGCATAAATAAAACAAATTATTCGGTAGAATTCTACCATCTTAAAAAAATAATCATAAAATACTAATTAATTATAAATACACCCAAAATTAACAAAAACTAACTATTATACTTCAATTCAATTCGACTTTAACTTTGTTCAAGATGTGTGGTAACAAAATTTTATAAATTCTTGATCAACAAGCAATAAAAACAAGAACATCACTATAAATCTAATAAAATAATATTTCGTACGTTTGCTAAATCTCTAAAACTTAAAAGTTCAAGAGAACCACGTAAAATAATTCGGTTTAGAACTTCTGAAACTAATTGAAATTAATTTAAATTCTGAAAATAAGGAAAATAATTAAATAATTATTGTTAAATAGAGTTTTAATTGATTTGAGCTTCTAAACATAAAGGAAAATAATTACATGACTAATCCTAATATAAGCCTATTTTTGTGGGCCAAAATTCCGTACCATTTTTTTTTTTTAGGAAAAAGACAACCAAACCTATTTTATATGGAAAAGGATTTCTTACCAAGCTTTTATATTATATTTAATATATAGATATATGGAATTCTTTCCATATATTTTGAGACTGTTAATTTCTTTCCATATATTTTACGGCTCATATATATTTTAGAATTGATATGTTTTACACAATTTAAGATTCTTAATTTCTTTTCATATATTTATTGTATCAGGATTCTTTCCATATTTTAGAAGTTCTTAATTTAATAATATAGTAATTTAGTAAAATAGTAAATAGTGATTTTGTTTATTGTGGAGTCTTTTAATGAAGGGCAAAAAGTTTAAATCACTTTTCCAAGAGTTTTCACACTTTTAATATATTATAGATATAGATAAAGATTAAAAGTGTGAAGGGCATTAGAAATATTATTTGAACTTTTTGTCCTTCATTAAAAGACATTACAATACACAAAGTTGATTTTTCATTTTTTCTTTCAATTATTTAATAACATTGACAATAATTTAAAGAGTCCTAAAAATATATGGTAAAAGACATTAGAAAAATTAATAATTAAATCCTAAAAGTATATGATAAAAACGAAATACAATTTAACAAATGAAAAGTCCTGAAAGATATAGGAAATGTAATTTTGGACTCTTTTGTTATGATCAAAAAATGACACAAAAAGGATGTATAAAGATTTTTTTTAAGAAAATAAGAAGGGAAAAGAAATGTAAAAAGCTAAACTAGGACATTAATTTTTGAGATCTTTTAAGAATATAATATTATTAATATTTTAATATATATTAGTATTTGTGTGTATCTATAATTTAATTGGAAAGACTATTTTGTTAATTTAAAGAGCAAAATTCTATAATTGAACTAAGGAGAAATTGTTATAAATATATTACCATATATATAGTGAATGTCTACTTTATCATATATGAATATCTATTTATGAAAAGTTAGAAATCCCAAGGTTAGTTTTCCCTATAAATAAAGGGGTTTTACCTTCATTGTAATTCACTTATTGTAATACCCCGAGAATTCCAACAAATAATAAAACCATGCTTCAAACACATGAGAAATAAATTTTAGTGATTTGGAAGTTTTATGATCAATTTTGATGTGTATTAAGGCCTCAAATATGTCCTAACTATTGGGCGAATCAAAACACCCTTACCGATTGAATTCTTGAGAAGGATATTATTATAGTCAACTTCAAACTAGCATATCTTTCATTATAATCTGAATTTCTAAGATCATGACACACCAACACATAGATAATTGAATTGGCTTTTCAACGATACTAATTTTGTCAAAATCCATTATCGGTGTAAAAAGTTATGTTCGTTTTACAGTGAGCTATTCGGACTACCAAAGTGTGATGAACCATCGCAACTGAGGCAGTAAGCCCATTTTCTAGCCATAAAGCGATGGTTGAGGGATGGTCCATCCCTAGGGCGACGGGTCATCGCCCAAACTATCCCGCACTTCCGTTTAGCAAATAAAAGCCATTTTAAGGAAATTTTTGGGTCTTTTCCATCCTTTTTAACACCTAATTACATCAAATCAAAGCACATAACTTCATATTCATCCATAGCATCAAAATTAGGGTTCCTTTCAAGATTAACCCTCAAGCACAAGGTTCAAACCTTTCTTCAAGAAAACTCAAGAATCAAAACATCACCATTCAAGAACCTTCAAGAAAATTCTCCAAGAACATTCTCAAGGCTTCAAAAGCCAACTTGTTCCATTGAATCAACTAAATAAGGTATGTGGAGTTTGAACAAGAATAAATCTTTCATTCTTGTGTCCAAAAACTTGAATTTTATTAAAGATTACATGATTTGCAAGTTGGGGTTTATGCCCAAATTATCTTGTTTTGAGTTTATAAAGTTATAAGTGATTTATGCCTTGAATTTCATCACTATTTTCATATATTTATGCAAGTAATGCGATTTTTCAAATTTTCCAAGTAAGTTTAGGTATGATATTGGGATTCTTGATTTTATTATTTTGATATTGTTGAAGTATTTTCAAGAAGCATGTTGAGCATGAAGTTTTGTTGTGAATTTGTCATGAGTTTAAAGAATGAATTTTAAGCCCAAAAATTAAGTATTGAAATACTCAAGATCATGTTCTTAAAAGTTTTGATTGTTAAGTCCATGTCAAGAACGAGTTTGAGTTTTCGAAAAGGCTATGATCTTAAGCTTTCCCTGTAGCAGATTGCTTACCAAGGTTTAAAGAAAGTTGATGTTTTGATCCTAAGCTAAGATAGGAATCCATATTATTCTTATAGTTTATGATTTAAAGCAAAGAGAAGCACAATTGGTTTTCATTATAGACCCTTGTGCTATTTTAAGGTAGATTTCCTAAAAAGTTCTGAGCAATAAGTATGGGAGTAGTATTTAGCATCGAGTTGGGTATGATTCCAAGGTCTCTTGCCCCAGAACTATGTGCCACCGTAGTTTTCTGATTTGCCCAAAGTGGGCTAAGATAGTGATCACTTAAGTCAAGGTTCTATTTTGATGGCAAGGGTAGAATAGCTCTTTCCAATGTGGGCAATATGTTGGACTCCATGTCAGCTCACATGGTTTATGTCGGTTAGAAGAAACTCCCAAAGTTCTACAATTCCTAAGTTTCAAAAGAAGTCCCCTATTCTCCTTAAGATGAATGTATATGTTTTAAAAGCTATTATTTTAAGATTTTCCAAGTTCCTAGTCTCCAAAGTTTTATAGTCCTAAAGTTCCCAACTCCTTGTGTTCCCAAAGTCCTATCCTCCTCAAGATAAAAGCATAAGTTTTAAAAGTTATTATTTTAAGATTTCTTTTTACTTACAAGCTTTGAGAATAAGAGGAGAATACAAATTTTAGAACTCAGTATAATGACTCACGAGATTTATGCTACATGTTTCATTATTCAGGATTTATGAGATTTAAATTTCAGCTTTATTCAAGCTATGTGAGTTATTTATGTCAGCATGCATGGTTTTATAAAGAGTAATGATGTTATTGACTTAATGTATACATCCCTATATACTCAGTATATCCTCAAGTACTGATCTACATATATGTCTATGTATTACATTGTCTCATAATATAGGTACAAGATCTAGTAGGCATATTTAGACTCAGACAGTTGTAGATTCCAGCAATAAGGTGATGAGTCCTCCTACTTTGGGGACTTCAGTTGGATTTATTTATGTCGTGTCTTTTCTTATTCATATGTATTTATTAGCGATAGTTAGAGTATCTTCCCAACTATTTATAGTTAGTGTAGTAGAGGCTTCACAGATGTCATTTAGAGTCAGTATTGTAATTTCAGTCCCTCTCTTCAGACTTTATTAGAATGTAAAAGTGGTATCAGTATTGTGTTTTATTGATTTCAGTATTTCTCTAAGTTTTCGCACAGTAAACTCCGTCATTCATTCATATTTAATCAGTTGCTTAGTAGTATTCCATTAGAAGGGTTAGCTTGGGATCACTTGTGGTCCTAAGCACTGTGTGACATCTCGAAACAGATTTTTGGGGCGTTATAAACTTGATATCAGAGCACAAGGTTCAAGTATCCTAGGGTTTCTGTGAAGCCGTGTCTAGTAGAGTCTTGTGGAATGGTATGAAGACGTCTGTACTTTTCTTCTAGAGGCTATAAGGCATTTAGGAAATGTGTCCTTTCTTTCAAGTCTCAGATCGTGCTATAGAAAGGTTCTCTAAGAAACTTAAATAGATTCTCATCCAATTCTATTTAGGCCATCTCTGCCTCAATTTCAAGGTACCAAAAACAATCAAGCTTTATTCTCCACATATAGTTATGGGATTATAAGAAGGTTAGAAATTATCCCATCAGTGCTTTTGAGTTCCAAAGATTGAAGTGCTTTATTATGTTTAAAAAAACCCGTTCACTAATCCCAAGTCAGATGTACTTTCAGATTCCTCCTCAGAATCCATATCTTAATCTATACTTCTTTATCTATGTAATGTTCTTGAGATAACATGATAGGCAAGTTCCAATTTTCTGCCCTGATAATGCTCTCAGATTTGCTAGCAAGAAGTTTCAGAATGCACCCAAAGGGTTTGAGAGGAGCTCTTTAGTGTGTCATAAGTCCCTCAAGCTAAATGTTATGTCCTCATTCTTATGAGTTGTTCAGTTGAT
>NC_061119.1:135527065-135560295 GCF_002878395.1 Capsicum annuum | reverse complement strand
CTCAAGCTAAATGTTATGTCCTCATTCTTATGAGTTGTTCAGTTGATATAGAATTAGATATATATTCAGATTGCCTGTTGACCCTTTTAATACAGATAATACTCATGAGAGGAGATAGTATGAACGTAAAAGGTTAAGTGTAGTATGCATTCGAGGGATATTTTGAACTTCAGTATTATGATTTATGAATAGTAGAACCTTATTATAGTTGGAAGTATACGTATAGAAGAGTAGTTTCAAGAAGATGTAGGAACAACGATTGGTAAAAAGTATAGATATAAGCTTATGCATGTTATCAAGATGTGTTAATGTAATGCCCTAATTTGCTAAACCGAAACGCTACACAGTGCTCATGACCCCGAAGGATCACAAGCTAATCCATGACTGATATCTGTACCTGTATACTGCATAAAATACTGAATAATGCAGAAACATACACTGAAAGGCCATGAGGTTTAATACTAAACATAACATGGATGAGATAACATCTGTGGGGTAATATAATACCCAAAACAAAACTATAAACACTGAAGTCTGAAACATAATAGTCTGCATCTAGTTTGAAAGCCTCTACTATCTGAATAATCTGAATAAGTAGTTGGTGGAACATGTCCCTAACTAACTCTAACTAATAACTAATCAATGAAATAATGGAGAAATAATCATGTCCTCGAAGGATGAGGACTCAGTTCTATTCTGACTGCTGAGACTGGAATCTACTGCTGATTTGGAACTCGTGTCTCTGAACCTATAGTGTAACATAAAAAAAAGCACCATAGTGCAAATGCATCATTACAATGAAATGTACTGAGTATACATGTGAGGTAGGCTAATGCAAGGGATAACATGCATGAATAATACTAGCTGACTGTCTAACATGAATACAAGAATGCATACATAAATACGTAACTGTAACTGTCACTGTCACTGTGATATCATGATTACTGAATCTGAATACTGATGACATGATATACTAATAACTGATATAGTTGATAGCATAAATAGTTGTATCTGAATGTAACTAATAACATGGGTAACTGTATCTGACAGTCCTGAATCTGATAGAACTATCTGAGTTCCTTACTATTTTTGAGTCAACTATATCTGACAGTATTAAATCTGAAAAACTATTTGAGTTCTTTTACTGTGACTGATACTAAAATTGTGGGAGGTAGTATTTAACTGACATGCTCCTGATACGCCATTATGGCTGAGTTGGGGTTTAATCTGTAACCCCAATTAGAAGGGTGTCAATACCGCGCCGCTGGTAAGGACAAGCTATGGGCGACCCTTATCTGATAATGTCCCTAAAAGAGAATAGTAGGGCCCTTATCTGACAGTGCTTATCCACCTCATCAACCCTCATCAGACAGTGTTGATGTCTCAATCTATGCTGGCTACATAGTTCTGGGATGCAAGGATGACTTCTAAGGACCACACCCTCATCTGATAGTGTGTGTCTCCATCCTTGGGTTCACTCGGTGCTAATTCCTACTCCCATCTAAATGGACACTGAACATGATTTACTGAACTCAACATGAGCTGAGTTACTAAGTTCCATTGACTGACGAAATACTATTGATATTTGACAACTGACTGAGTCATGAGATCATGGAGATTTTTCCTGAGTCATCAGACTATCTGAAGTCTAAGGATTCATATCTTGACTGAGAGTATCATGAAAACATGACATGACTCTAGGTATACAACTAATGTTTTAGGTACAAGTACCCCCAGGACTCGATGGAAGGAAACTGACAAAGCATGACTTACTTGAATACATAGTAATTATCATAATACATTGACTGAAGCATTTCATCAAATATGTGATAGGCATAAGCTTGTACGTACATGGGGATTTCATGATATCATGCTAATTAGACACTTTTCCTTTATCTAGGCATTCAACCAAATACATAGTAGGCATAGAATGTGTAAACAACATCATATAACAATTAACTGTCGTGATTCAATTCCAATTTAATCATTCAAGGGTTTAGTCCTAACTTTTCATGAATCTATACCGATAAAAATCAACCCATATGAAATTTAACACTCATTCATGGAATATAATTCAATTACTCATTATCAACATGAACAAAAGTAGCCCAAATCATGAAATTCATAAGAAAATCCATAACCTGAATTTAGAAAAGGGATTCTTGGGCTTCATGGATGAAAGGAGTCCATGAATAAATACTATGCATACCATAGTTAGTGATTTTGTAAAGATTGATGGTGAAACTTTCTTGAAATTGGATCTTCTATGAAAAACCTAGCTTGTTCTTGATAGAAACTTAAGAGACGAGAGTGTATTTTGGGTGAAAAATGGCTGAATCACGTGTTAAAGGGCTTAAATAGGGGTGGGAAATTGACCCTTTTAACCCTGGATGCGTCTTGTAATTTTAGTAAAAATTTCTCAAATTGAATCCCTGGCACGACGCGGTACTATCACGCCGTGTCACTGGAATTTGACAATTGGAAAATTGAGGGATGGCGCGACACGGAGCCATCACGTTACCCCTTCCTTTATGACCTGGAACTTTGGCGCAACGCGGGAGAAATCACGTTGAGACACTGGAAAAAGGACAATTTTGAATTTGAGTGCTGAAACGATGCACCATAATTGCAGACACCTACTGCAAATTTCCACATGCCATTTCCTCTTGTGGCGCAGCGCACCACTGACTAATATGGTGCTGTTTTATGATGGAAACTTGAAATAGTCATAACTTCTTACCCGATTATCGGATTTAAGAGAATCATATATCGATGGAAAGCTTATTGAATTTTTCACATGAAAAAAATTAAAAATAATGAAAATTTCTCATGTAATAATTATCCTTTACTTTAGAAGCTAATACTAGGCATTCTTGGGATGAAATTTGCTAGAAATCTTTAGGGTATTACTGTTAAGGTGATATGTCCTTGTGTGTTAGTTTAGTGAAAGGTAGAGACAGAGTTATTAGTAAAGTGAATTGTTGTTGCTTGAAGTATGGGGAGAGTTATTGATAGTATTTATTATGCTTGAAAAGTATAGGATATTATGAAGCGTCTGGTGGTCTAGTGGTCTAGTAGCATTAATTTAAGTTTCCCTTGAGGCTAAAAATAGGGTATTTAGTTAAAACTTATAGAGCTGTGATAGTAATTCAGATGTATAAAGGGTAAATAGTAATGAGGTGTTGAAAGAGGATGTGTTAATGGATTATGATAAGATAGGCCATATGATTTTGATCGATTATTGTTGCTCGAAAGTTCTAATGGAATAGTATTTCTTGATATTATATTTTATAGTTTTCGAGGGAGAATTGTATGTAAGGTGAGTAGTCAAATCATGCTTGACACTAGACATTAAGTTTGAACAGTGGATGGTTACCAAGATGGGTGTAATGATTCCCTGGTTAGTGCGGCTAATTATATGGGAGTGATCTTGTAGGCTTGAACCATGCATGAAAGAGTTTGAGTTTAGTTATTCATCATTAAGTATGGTGTTGCAAGTATAATGTGCAACTGTATGCTCAAGGTAATATAGTGTTGCTTTGTCTTTCTAAGGTTATTACGTGTTGTGTATGGTTGGTAATACCCTTGAGTTGATAGGTATGAATGAGGTTGTATAGTATATGATGTTCTTGTCAGTTAACTTATAGGTTACAGGTTGGTGATATGGTAAGTTAGAGATGTGATATTAGCAGAGTATGGGGAAAGTTCAGCAAAGGTGTAGAGATATCCATGTTTAGTGTTAGAATCAAAGTTGGTGAGTATTTAAGTTGTTATATGATGATTTATGGGGCTATAGAAATCTAAGAGTTGAATTCTAGGAGGTGTTAGCATTGGGTGTTATACGTGAAGATACAGTCCTTCAAGGTAAGTTTAGTTTTATGTGTATTGATTTTATCCCAGACTCTAGAATAAAGTGATTGCGGTTTAGATTAAAGTTTATATAGTAGTTCACAGAATAAGAGTGATGGCTTAAGTCTAAGGGGGAGATGGCAGAAGGAGTAGCCAAGTCAGACTTCCAGATTCTTGTTGAAATGCCTGTGTAGTATAGAAAACCCGTAAGAGAGGATGATGCCCAACCTATTCTTATTTTAGTATTTCCAGTCATCCCAATACCTACTCATGCTTTATGTCTTAGTTCCATGATCATAGTTCATGTTCATGCATATGATAGAGAATCATATACCCTCCTAGTTCCCAAAATGAGGAGTTCAAGTTCTTTCAGCAGTTGGAATCACATTCTATAAGTGATGAACTCTAAATTTAGGTCATGCAGCTCATGACTCATGTACTCAAGCTTTATAGTATGTGCAGTTCAAGCACTCAAGAAATACTCTTAATGATTAGCGAAATTCGGATTTATATGATGCATGTCCTCAGATCAGACTTCTTTAATGAGTTCATAATGTTAAATAGTCTATTCCTCAAGCCTCAGTTGAGTGTTAAGTTATACACAGTATCCCTTCATGTTCCAGGTCCTCATGTTCTAACCTTTTATTACCTTTCTTTAGGTCAAGATAGTGATGACGAATAATTGTCTGGATGGGAGAGAGTAAGCATTTCTTGTTAATGGAATATGTTGTATGCTTATTTTAGCTAAGGCTATAAGTGTGAAGTAGGATTGAGGCTAGGTCGTTGATACACGTCATGGTTAGTTAAAGTCTTATTGCTATGTGTGAATAGTTGAAATTTTATGTAAGTCTACTTAAGAATAGTACATGGAAGTTATTCTTGATAGAGGTTTGTAGGATATGGAAAAGATACTTTATGAGCATTTGTTTAGAAGTGCATATGGGGTTATGAAGATAGGCTTGAATGTCATATTTGTATACATGCGGAGGGATGCATTGAGCGTTAGTGAATGTCTAGTACTAGGTGGATTGTAGTTGTTGGAGTGGTAATGAGGATTATTCTGGAGATAAGAAGTTATGAAAAATGCAGAAGCGTGTGAATTCATGATTCTGACTGGTGTTATGTTATGGTGTTATGTGTGATACCTTGTGATTTTGAGTTAGGCTTGACCATAACGAGAGAGTTGGTTTCAGTTAGACTTTGGTAGATGGATTTATCAATGGCCATGTAAGAATTATAAGTTGAGTCAACGAGTATGGTGTTTAAGGGGAAAGTTTAGTTGAGAGAATATTTTAAAAGTGTGGCTAAGCTTTAAAGTGAGAGGTTGCATTGCTTGAGGCCTAGTACTTCTATCCTGACTTATGATTCACAGGTCCATGTTCCATGCTATATTTGGAGCAATGTTGTAATCCTTATTCTGAGGTCTTGTTTAGATCATGCCCAGAGTCCCTTACTCCCTAATGGCCTTAGAAATTTCTTAGAAAGGTATTAAAGAAATACCCTATTTAGGGGAGAGCATCAACATGATTTAGTCCATGCAAACAAAAATCTAGTTTACATTTTCCAATTTAGTCTAATCTCACTACCTAAAATTTCATGAGTATGACCATTTCAAGAGGTAGTTTGTTTGCATCCAAGTAGATTGCGCAATTCAGTTCAGTACATGCATCATGCATCAATTTTAAATTCACATATTAAGTCATGCTTCAGTTCGTAAGTATCCTATATATAATCTTAGTTTTTTTTAGTATTTCAACCAAATTAGTATCATTCGGGACGAATGTTCCCAAGGGGGAGATATTGTCATACCTTGAGAATTCCAATAGCTAATAAAACCATGATTCAAACTCATGAGAAATAAATTTTAGTGATTTGACAGTTTTATGATCAAGTTTGATGAGTATTAAGGCCTCAAATATGTCCTAGCTATTAGGCGAATCAAAACACCCTTACCGATTGAATTCTTGAGAAGGATATTATAATAGTCAACTTCAAACTAGTATATATTTCGTTATACTATGAATTTTTGAGACCATGACAAACTAATAGATAGATAATTGAATTAGATTTTCAACGAAATCAGTTTCGCCAAAATCCATTATTGGGGTAAAAAGTTATGGCCGTTTTACAGTGAGCTATCCGAACTACCAAAGTACTACGGGAAGGCCGACGAACCGTTGCTCCAGCGACGAAACATCATTCAAACCATTGTAACTGAGGCAGTAAGCCCATTTTCTAGCTATAAAGTGATGGTTTGAGGGATGGTCTATCCCTGTGGTGATGGGTCGTCGCCCAAACTATCCCGCACTTCTGTTTAGCAATTAAAAGCCGTTTTAAAGGAATTTTTGGGTTTTTTCCACTCTTTTTAACACCTAATTACATCAAATCAAAGCACATAACTTCATATTCATCCATAGCATCAAAATTAGGGTTCCTTTCAAGATCAACCCTCAAGAACAAGGTTTAAACCCTTCTTCAAGAAAACTCAAGAATAAAAACATTACCATTCAAGAAAATCCTCCAAGAACATTCTCAAGGCATCAAAAGTCAACTTGTTCCATTGAATCAAGCCAAATAAGGTATGTGAGATTTGAACAAGAATAAATCTTTCATTCTTGTGTCCAAAAACTTGAATTTTATTAAAGATTACATGATTTGCAAGTTGGGGTTTATACCCAAATTATCTTGTTTTGAGTTTATAAAGTTATAAATTACTTAAGCCTTGAATTTCATACATATTTATGCAAGTAATGCGATTTCCAGATTTTTCAAATAAGTTTAGGTAGATATTGTGATTCTTGATTTTATTATTTTGATATTGTTGAAGTATTTTCAAGAAGCATGTTGAGCATGAAGTTTTGTTGTGAATTTTTCATGAGTTTAAAGCATGAATTTTAAGCCCAAAGATTAAGTGTTGAAATCCTCAAGATCATGTTCTAAAAAGTTTTGATTGTTAAGTCCATATCAAGAATGAGTTTGAGTTTTCAAGAAGGCTATGATCTCAAGCTTTCCCTCTAGCAGATTCTTACCTACATTTAAAGAAAGTTGAAGTTTTGATACTAAGCTAAGATAGGAATCCATATTATTCTTACAGTTTATCATTTAAAGTAAAGAGAAGCATAATTGGTTTTCATTATGGACCCTTGTGCTATTTTAAGGTGTATTTCCTAAAAAGTTTTGAGAAATAAGTATGGGAGTAGTATTTAGCACCGAGTTGGGTATGATTCCAAGGTCTCATGCCCCAAAACTACGTGCCACCGTAGGTTTCTGATTTGCCCATAGTGGGCTAAGATAGTGATCACTTAAGTTAAGGTTCTATTCCGATGGCACCGGTAGAACATCTCTCCCCAATGTGGGTAAGACATTGGACTCTATGTCAGCTTACATGGTTTATGTCGGTTAGAAAAAACTCCCAAAGTTCTACAATCCCTAAGTTTCAAAAGAAGTCCCCTATTCTCCTTAAGATGAATGTATATGTTTTGAAAGCTATTGTTTTAAGATTTCCCAAGTTCCCAGAGTCTCCAAATTTTTATAGTCCTAAAGTTCCCAAGTCCTTCTGTTCCCAAAGTCCTATCCTCCTCAAGATAAAAGCATAATTTTTGAAAGTTATTGTTTTAAGATTCCTTTTTGCTTACAAGCTTCGAGAATAAGAGGAGAATACAGATTTTAGAACTCAGTATAATGACTCACAAGATTTATGCTACATGTTTCATTATTCATGATTTATGAGATTTAGATTTCAGATTTATTCAAGCTATGTGAGTTATTTATATCAGCATGCATGGTTTTATAAAGAGTAATAATATTGTTGACTTAATGCATACACCCCTATATACTCAGTACATCCTCAAAGTACTGATCTACATGTATGTCTATGTGCTACATTGTCTCATAATGCATGTACAAGATCTAGTAGGCACATTCAGACTCAGATAGTTGCAGATTCCAGCCAGCAAGGTTATGAGTCGTCCTACTTCGGGGACTTCAGTTGGATTTATTTATGTCGTGTCTTTTCTTATTCATATGTATTGATTAATGATAGTTGGAGTAGCCTCCCAAATATTTATAGTCTATCTAGTAGAGGTTTCACATATGTCAGTTAGAGTCCATATTATAATTTCAGTCCCTCTCTTCAGACTTTATTAGAATGTAAAAGTGGTATCAGTATTGTTTTTTTTTTTTACAGATTTCAGCATTTCTCTTTGTTTCCATACAGTAAACTCCGTCATTCATTCATATTTAATCAGTTGCTTAGTAGTATGCCATTAGAAGGGTTAGTTTGGGATCACTTGTGGTCCTAAGCACCGTGAGACATCTCGGCACAGATTTTTGGGGCGTTACACTTATCAAGAATCCCTCAAGAAAAGAAATAAGAATTACTCTCTCTATTCTCTCTACTCTTCTTCTTTATTCTTTAGTTATTTCATAACATGTTATCAGCACGAGACTCTACCAAACAAGGTGAGATTATTAATCTAAAGGTAATTTCAAGGTTAGTAATTTCTTATGTTATTTGTCTTTTGCTACTAAATAATATAATTATTATTGGATTTGAGGAAAAAAGAATAATTGGTTTGGAACCATTTATAGTTTAAATTTATTCCTCAAGAAACTTATTCTCAATGCACCATATTGATGATATTATGATGGCTAAGGCAAAATAATGAGCATTTGGTGAAACATGTCTCATTAAATATGCTCTATTCCTTGAATTAAATGTGGTAGCAATAAATCATATGTATGTCTCAATTTGCTTTTGTAGTAGTTATCATAATTTGATACGCTTAAGACATGATTATATTTCATTCCTGGGGAATGAGAAGCTTATTAATACAAACGTGCATTTTATTGTGATGGTATGACAACTCACCTCCGAAAGAAGCTTAATAATTGAGAAAAGTTATTTTAAAATCTACTTTAAAGTAGTAAATCTAAAATTTATTCATGTAATAGTAAATATAAAATTTATTAAAGAAAAAAGTACATGTCATGGTAAACTTGGAGTTTACTAATATAAAAGTTCATAAGTTGACATGAACTATTGCGACATCCCATAGATGTGCATATTAAGTATTAAATACACATTGAAGAATTCGAAAATTCTTCTTGAGCTTTTAATGCTGCTTGTTCTCATAATAAGTTGGTTGGACTAACTAATTTTGAGATTGCATCCCTTAAAATTCGAAAAGTATAAAAGGTGAATAAGGGCCCGTTCACCTATCATGTGATATCTTGAAAAGATGCATCAATAAGATGATCACATGTACATTCATTGTCAACTTGCAGTTTGACAGTCATAAAGTTGCTTGCTCAATAAAATTGAGATAAGAGCATAATTTTCAGATTGTATAATCAATACAATTCATCTTGATGATGATGGTTTGACGTTGAATGCCTTTGATAAATAGCTAAACCATTACTAATGAGAACAAAGCTTCATGTGTTGATATGAAATATGATATGTTGCGTACAATAGCACTTGTATGCATTAGACCAATAAATTATGATTATTTTTTTCCTCTCAATTGGTTCAAAGTCAGGAACCAATTATTCCATCTAATAGTTGATGTGCGGTATACGATTACTGAATACATGATGCACAAAGATGGATTCCTCAAAGAATATAGAGGATGTATGTTAGTTTTCCTAACATAAGGGGGAAGATTATAAGAAGCCATAAAATATGTTAGGAACTATCATCAGTTCCTCATTCAAAAGATAATTCAAGTCAAATGCCGAATGCATCTCATAATTTTGCTGCAAGTGCTCCTATTTTGTGTTCATAAAGGACAAAGTCTACATATGCATGAAGCATGGTAAACTAATTGTTTCCAAATGAAATAATCCTTAAAAAATAAATAGAAATTAATCATAATAAGAAGGTAAAGCGCTCTTGAAGAGCTTACAACATAACACTTCATGAAACCTTATGAGAGGTTCAGGTACCTAAAAATAATGAAGTGATGAGATCTCAAAATGTTGTGTCACACTGTGAACCAATACGAAATGATATATCATCTTTGATACAATATTTACACAATATTGTGAGAGATTACGAGGATCTAAATTCTACGTTTATTTAAGCATGCTGACGTAGAAATATTTATCAAGTGATATGAAATGATGCATCTTGGTAAGCATAAAACTTATTTGATTTGCAATCCAAACACTTAAAGATGTCACTAATGAAATGTTGAATATTGTCACTTGATAAAATTTACATGAAAACTTTTAAGGATTCAAAATGTTTGAAGCATATAAAAGTTTCCAGAAAACTTATTTATAATCCTTATAATGTATAAGCTTATCGCTTGAAAATTATTAAAACTCTTGGAGAGTTTTAAAAAGCAATAGATTATTTTCTGAAATAAGAAATATACCAAATTTGATTGGTTATGAAGTACCATATCTTAGGGCAAGTGGTGAATTAGTATATCTTGCAAATACTACATGGCCTGATGTAAAGCCCTACATTTCGGACTAGAATGAAAATCCGTCATTCATATGCGTAAATGTTCCAAAAGCCTCGAATCTTATGTAAATTTAGTGTGTTAATCAATTATGTAGTATGGGAATCTATTTGAGCATGAATTAAGATCATAGAGGTCCCCTAACTCAAGGACAAGTTGAAAGCTTTCCTATCGTTCAAGTTTTAGTGAGCGTCAAAACTTAGGTCAAATTCAATAGACTATAACTTCTTGTATATATCTAATTAGAGGACCTAATATATTTCAAATGAAATATCTTTGAATTATCTTTCCAATGATACCAATTTTACTCAAATCCAATGTCGAAGCAAAAAGTTATACCCATTTAACTACAGCATGTTAGCGTGGAAAACTGAGTGATGACATTCGTGATAACTTATCACAAGTGTAACGACTTATCACAAACGTCGTTAGCCTTAGGCAGAATCCAGCCCCCAGTGACAATATTTTTGATAAGTTATCACAAGTGTGATGACTTATCACGAATGTCGTCAGCCTTAGGCAGAAATCATTAATTCCAGCCCCTCCGTGACGACATTTATGATGACTTATCACAAGTCAGAGGACTTATTACAAATGTCGTCAGCCTTAGATTTTGAGCAACTGGGAAGCGGTTTAGTAAGGGTATTTTGGTATTTTTCCTTCACCTTCCATGACTTAAAACCCTATAAGGGACGTAACTTTATCCTATTTTTCTTTAGTTAAACATCTCAAAAACCCTCTCTTACACTTTCAACCACAAGATTAGGGTTATTATTAAAATCATTTTTCAAAAGCAAGATTGAAGCCCTTTTTCCAAGATAATGAAAAATTAAGTTTCCCAATCCAAGAGCTCTAGCAACTCATCAAAGTTTCCTTTCTAAGGTATGCGTAGTGTACATCCATGGATCCTTTTTATCCATGGGGCTCAAGAATCATGTTTTAAATTATAAATTGTGATTTCCTTGTTGTGTTATGACTATATTCATGTTGATGATTGTTGTTTGGATTCAAGGTTATATCTTGATGTGTTTTTCATGAAGCATGTGAGTAGGTTATTTGAAACTATGAATTTTGGATGGATTAAGATTGTCAAATTGATAAGTACACCTATGCCTAAAGTTGTGCATGTAAGGTGTTTTATAAAATGTCAAGAATGATATCATTCATGTTTTTATGACTTAATAGTGCTTAAATGACAAGTCCATGTTCTATTCCTTATGTTTCCACATGAATTCCATGTTATTGATAGGTGTTGTTGTTATGAGTTGTTGTGATATGGAATATCCATGATATTGAGGTATATAAGTATACCCATGTTATATGTATTCCCTTTCATGTATAAGGTGTTGAGAACCATGTGTAGTATGAAATCCTCTACTTATGGTATTATGAATTATGGATGTTATTCCTATGATCAAGAGGTTTAATGTGTGTCAGTTTCCTTCCTTCGAGTCCTGGGGATACTTGTACATAAAAAATTTAACTGTGTGCCTAGAGTCGAGTCAGTCTCAAGATAATCTTAGTCGTTCTATGATCAGAAGAACTCAGTCAGTTACAAAATTCAGAACTCTCAGAAAGTTATAGATCTTAAGAAATCTCAGTAATCTAAGTATTGTTATCATTTCAGCTTCAATTCAATACTCAGCTCAGATCTTAATAACATTCAAGAAATCAATTCAGAACTTAGTATTATTTAGTCAGATAATAGATTCAGTAGTATTCCGTCAGATAATGGAACCAAGTGAACTCGGTCAAGTAAGAAACTCAGTAACAACTTTAGTTCAGTTCAAGTACAAGTTCTGAGAATCAGTTCAGAGTCTTTTAGTTAGGAGTAGGAGCTAGCACCGAGTGAGTGCATGGATGGCGGCTCCTCGTCAGAGAGGCAGGGTCGTTATGAGCAGTCCAGTGCAGGATGTAGGATTCACCCATCAGAAAAAGGCTTGTTACCCGTCAAAGAGGCTTGACAATTATACTGCCATAGGCTTGACTTTCTATAAAGGTCACCCGTCAGATAGGATTGACCAGAGAGATCTTTACCCGTGGCATAGTATTGACACTCTGCCAGCTGGGTTTATAGGTTGGGCACCACCAGTTTAGATTCAGGGCATGTCGGTTAAATGAAAACTCCCACTGTCAAAGTTTTAGTATCAGTCTTCAGAGTAGAACTCAGAAATTAGGACTGTCAGATACAGTCATTAATCTCAGTAAGGAACTCAGATAGTTCCACAGATTCATAAACCACCCGCTAAATAGGCTTGGTCTAGCATAAAGTTATTCAGTATCAGTACTTACAGAGGTCACCCTTTTAGATAGGCTTGATCTCAGTATCAAATTCAGTTGAGTATTCTCAATATCAGTTGTAGAGATCACCCGTTAGTTAGGCCTGATCTTAAGCTTAGTCACTCTTAATCATTATTAGAAGATTTAGACTGTCAGCTACAGTCATTCAGTATAAGTTACATCAGTTAGGTCGATCATCATAGTTATATCAGTCAGATCAGTCATCATAGCTTACAATGTCAGTATTTAGTTTTAGGACTGTTAGATACAGTCAATCAGACCAGTGCTTCATAATTCGAACTGTTAGAAATAGTTGTTCATCTATTCAGTATCCCAGTATTAGTAAACTCATATTGTCAGCATTCCGACTCAGTAGTCAGTATCACCACGAGTTCAGTTATAGTTACTTATGCATGTATGTATTCTCATGTTCATATCAGTCAGCATTGTTCATGTATATAAACCCTTTGCATTTAGCCTACCTCACTCGAATACCCAGTACATTCAGATGTACTGATGGATTTGCACTATGGTTTTTCATTTTATGCCATAGGTTCAGAGGCATGAGTTCCAGAGCAGTAGTAGCATTGCAAATTTTAGTAGTCAGAGTTAGAAGTGAGTCCTCATCCTTTGAGGACATGATTATTTCTCTATCTTCTCATTTATCACTTCATTAGTCGGAGTTAGTTGGGGACATGTCCCATCATCTCTTTATTCAGATTATTCAGACAGTAGAGGCTCTCAGACTAGATGCAGACTAGATTCAGACTTCAATATTTCAATTTTGTTTTAGTATTGTGATACCTCTTTATTCAGATATTTTTATTACTCTAAAGATGTTTAGTATTGAACCTTATGGACTTCAGTTCATGTTTCAGTATTTATATTTATATATTATACATTGTATAGGTAAAGATATCAGTATAGGTTAGCTTGTGGTCCTTTGGGGTCGTGAGCACCGTGTAGCGTTCCAGTTCAAAAAATTGGAGCGTTATAAACTTAGTATCAGAGCCTAAGGTTCAATAGAGTCCTAGGAAGTCTGAAAGCCACATCTAGTAGAGTCTTGTACATGGGTGTGTTGCACGCCACATTTATGTATAAGAGGCTATAAGATGTTTATAGGAATAGTTTCCCTTCTTTCATGTCTCAGATCGTGCTATAGAAAGTTTCTCTAAGAAACTTATGTAGATTCTCATCATTTTCCATTCATGTTAGCTTTACCTTACTCTTAAGGTAGCATAAGTAGTGAGGCACAGAGTCCTAAAAATAGAGCTTTCTCAGACCGTCCCCACAAATTGTTTGGGATAGTGTTATCTAAAGTTGGGCAGAGTATGTTTCATGGAGGTTAGTGTTTCATGGGGGTTAGTTGTATAAAAGATGAATCAGTAGGCTTGAAATAATGTATACAAGAGTTTAAGTTTAGTAATTTAAAGTTATATGTGTCGTTGATGTGAGTATAGCGGTAATCCTCATGTATGAGGAGAATATAAGTTTAAGATATGTGACATTTGAAGGCTAGGATGAGAGTAGCAAGGTTATTAAAGATTTGTGGATATTTATGTTATGATTTAGAAACTAAGCTTGAAATCTTTGAAGAATTTAAGTTGGTGGTCTTTAGACTAAGTCTGAAGGTATGGATGTAAGTTAAAAGATGTGATATTAGCAGCCCATGACACTAGTGGATGTTATGTTGATATACAAGTGGCTAGACATGTTTTAGAGATTTATGTCAGCAGGGTGCCATTTCTGGTACCAATAGTGGTCAGCGTCAGAATAGACTTTATGCACTTCAGGCTTGCCATGATCAAGAAAGTTTCCTTAACATAGATTTGGGTACGTTATGAGTCTTTTATCTTCATGATATGCATTGTTAGGTCCTTTGCTCCCATTTGAGCTTATGTTTTCAGCATGAGTTAGTCAGTAAAACCAGCAAGTTAGTTTAGCTGTCAGACAGTCAGATTCGTATAGTTTGTTTTCTTATCTTTTCATCTATTCATGCTATCAGAAATCTCAGGCATGTAACTATTCCAAGATAGAATATTCTAGTAGTTGTGATCATAACTCAGTTCATGTATCATGCATTAGATTCAGATCCCAAATATTTAGATATGAACTAGTTCATAGGTGCCTTGTGCATCGCCTTAGTTTTCTCAAGTACTTCAGTAAAGTGAGTGTTCTTAGAGGGACACTGTGTCCCAAGGGGGAGATACCCTATAACTCCCCGATGTTTTCAATTCCTAAAACCCATTCATTTTTATTCTTAGATTCTCATTACAAGCTTTACATCAGTTATCATTGCATAGTCAGTCATGCTTTCAAGAGTCAGTTCATTCAAGTATTCATGCATTAGATATGCATGCTCAGTAGTAGAAGCTCAGCTTATCAGCGTATCCAGTTATGCATTTATGAGAACTGCTCAGTCATGTATTTCATGCATCAGGTATGCATGATCAGTATAAGAATTCTATCAAATAGTCATACATCAGATATGCATGTTCAGTATGAATTTTCAGTATGTTAGTAATTCTATCTATATAGTCATGTTTAAAAAATTCACGTCCTTTAAGTAAGTTTAGTCTATCAGTATTCTCAGTCTACAACATTTTATTCGGGGTTTAATGATTCCAAGGGGGAGATAATGTAACACCCCATATTTCAAACTAGAATGAAAATCCGTCATTCATATGCGTAGATGTTCCAAAAACCTCGAATCCTATGTAAATTTAGTGTGTTAATCAATTATGTAGTGTGGGAATCTATTTGAGCATGAATTAAAATCATAGAGGTCCCCTAACTCAAGGACAAGTTGAAAGCTTTCCTATTGTTCAAGTTTTAGTGAGTGTCAAAACTTAGGTCAACTTCAATCGACCATAACTCCTTGTATATATAGAATTAGAATACCTACTATATGTCAAATGAAATATCTTTGAATTATCTTTCCAACAATACCAATTTCACCCAAATTTAACATCGGAAAAAAAGTTATACCTATTTTACTCCAGCATATCATCCTGAAAAACTGAGTGACGATATTTTTGATAACTTATCACAAGTGAGACGACTTATCACGAATGTCGTTAGCGTTAGGAAGAATCCAGCATTCAGTGACGATGTTTCTGATAAGTTATCACAAGTGTGACGACTTATCATGAATTTCGCCAACCTTAGGCAGAAATCCATCAATTCCAGCCTCCCGTGATGGCATTTGAGATGACTTATCATAAGTCTGATGACTTATCACAAATATCGACAGCCTTAGATTTTTAGCAACCGGGAAGTGGTTTAGTAAGGGTATTTTTATCTTTTTCCTTCATCTCCCACTACTTAAAACCCTTAAGGGACATAACTTTCTCCTATTTTTCTTTAGTTAAACATCTCAAAAACCCTCTATTACACTTTCAACCACAAGATTAGGGTTTTTATTAAAATTATCTCCCAAAAGCAAGATTCAAGCCTTTTTTCCAAGATAATCAAGAATTAAGTTTCCCAATCCAAGAACTCTCCAGCAACTCATCAAAGTTTCCTTTCTAAGGTATGCGTAGTGTTCATCCATAGATCCCTTTCATCCATGGAGCTCAAGAATCATGTTTTAAATTATAAATTATGATTTCCTTATTGTGTTATGACTATATTCGTGTTGATGATTGTTGTTTGGATTCAAGGTTGTATCTTGATGGGTTTTTCATAAAGCATGTGAGTAGGTTAGTTAAAACCCATGAATTTTGGATGGATTAAGATTGTCAAATTGATAAGTACACCTATGCCCAAAGTTGTGCATGTAAGGTGTTTGATAAAATGCCAAGAATGACAGAATCCATGTATTTATAACTTAATAGTGCTTAAATGACAAGTCCATGTTCTATTCCTTATGTTTCCACATGAATTCCATGTTATTGATGTGTGTTGTTGTTATGAGTTGTTGTTGTGATATGGAATGTCCATGATATTAAGGTATGCAAGTATACCCTGTTATATGTATTCCCTTTCATGTATAAGGTGTTGAGAACCATGTGTAGTATGAAATCCCCTACTTATGGAATTATGAATTGTGGATGTTATTCCTATGATCAAGAGGTATCATGTGTGTCAGTTTCCTTTGATCGAGTCCTAGGGGTACTTGTACCCAAAAAATATAACTGTGTGCCTAGAGCCGAGTTAGTCTCAAGATAATCTCAGTTATGCTATGATCAGTAGAACTCAGTCAGTTACAAAATTCAGAACTCTCAGTCAGTTATAGAACTTAACAAATCTCAGTAATCTAAGTATCGTTATCATTTCAGCTTTAGTTCAGTACTCGACTCAGATCTCATTAGCATTCAATAAATCAATTTAGAACTTAGTCTCATTTAGTCAGATAATAGATTTAGTAGTATTCCGTCAGATAATGGAACCAAGTGAACTCAGTCAGCTCAGTCAAGTAAGAAACTCAGTAACAACTTTAGTTTAGTTCAAGTGCAAGTTCTAAGATCAGTTCAGAGTCTTTCAGTTAGTAGTAGGAGCTAGCACCGAGTGAGTGCAAGGATGGCGGCTCCCCGTCAGAGAGGCAGGGTCGTTAGAAGAAATCCTTGAACTCCAAAACTATGTAGCCATCACAGGATGTAGGAGTCATCCGTTAGAAAAAGGCTTGTCACCCGTCAGAGAGGCTTGACTATTATACTACCTTAGGCTTGACTTCCTATGAGGGTCACCTATCAGATAGGGTTGACCAGAGAGGTCTTTACCTGTGGACGGTATTGACACCCTTCCAGCTGGGGTTATAGGTTGGACCCCATAGTTTAGACTCGGGATATGTAGGTTAAGTGAGAACTCCCACAGTAATAGTTTTAGTATCAGTCTTCAGAGTAGAACTCAAAAATCAGGACTGTCACATACAGTCATTAATCTCAGTAAGGAACTCAGATAGTTCCACAGATTCATAGATCACCAACTAGATAATATTGGTCTAACATAAAGCTATTCAGTATCATTACTTCAAGAGGTCACCCATCAGATAGGCTTGATCTCAGTCTCAGATTCAGTTGAGTATTCTCAATATCAGTTTCAGAGATCACCCGTTAGTTAGGCCTGATCTCAAGCTTAGTCACTCTTAATCATTTTAGAAGATTTAGACTGTCAGCTACAGTCATTCAGTATAAGTTACATCAGTTAAGTCGATCATCACAGTTATATTAGTTAGATCAGTTATCATAGCTTACGTTATCAGTATTCAGTTTCAGGACTATTAGACACAGTCAATCAGACTAGTTCTTCATAATTTGAACTGTCAGAAATAGTCATTCATCTATTCAGTATCTTAGTATAAGTAAACTCATGTTATCATCATTCCAACTCAATAGTCAGTATCACCACGAGTTCAATTATAGTTACTTATATATGTATGTATTCTCACGTTCATATCAGTCAGCATTATTCATGTATATAAACCCCTTGCATTTAGCCTACCTCACTCATATACCCAGTATATTCAGATGTACTGATGCATTCGCGCTATGGTATTTTATTTTATGCCATAGGTTCAGAGGCATGAGTTCCAGAGCAGCAGTAACATTACAAATTTCAATAGTCATAGTTAAAAGTGAGTCCTCATCCTTTGAGGACATGATTATTTATCTATCTTCTCATTGATTAGTTCATTAGTCGGAGTTAGTTAGGGACATGTCCCATCATCTCCTTATTCAGATTATTCAGACAGTAGAGACTTTCAGACTAGATGCAGACTGGATTACAGACTAGATTCAGACTTCAGTATTTCAGTTTTATTTTGGTATTGTGATACCTTTTTATTCAAAAATTTTTATTACTCGGATTATGTTCAGTATTGAACCTTATGGCCTTCAGTTCATATTTTCGTATTTATATTTATATATTATACAGTGTATAGGTACAGATATCAGTCATGGGTTAGCTTGTTGTCCCTCGGGGTCATGAGCACCGTATAGTATTCCAGTTTAAAAAATTGAGGCGTTACACCTGATATAGCCTTTTTAGTCAATTTGTTAAGCAAGACATATTTCTTCTCCTACTAGGAGACATCAAAATGGGATAAAATACGTGAGTTTATTTTATTCTAAAGATTGTAGTCCCGATTATATTGATTATGCTGATGTTGGGTACTTATTTGACCCGCATAAAGCTCAGTCTCAAGTAGGCTATGTGTTCATGTGGGGGTGGGGGGTGGGTTACTACCATATCTTAGAGATATACAAAGAAGTCTATCTAGACACTTTATCAAATCATGATTAGATAATAACTATTCATTAAGCTAGCTGAGAATGTGTATAGTTGATGTCCATGATACATGTCATTCGAGAAAAATATGGTTTAAAATGTGGCAATGTACTCACAGTTTTATACAGAGATAATGCATCATGTATAACACATCTTAATGGAGTATTCGTAAAAAGAGATAAAATGAAGTACACTTCATCAAAGTTTTTCTACATACATGAGCTACAAAGGAATGATGATATTAACGTGCAACAGATTCTTTCAAATGACAATGTGACTGATTTATTCACCAAGTCTTCTCCAATTGCAACTTTCAAGAAGAGGGTGCAAAAGATCGGGATGCAAAAGCTCAAGGATGTTCTCATTAGGAGGAGTTAATACGCGCTGTACTCTTTTTCCCTTATGATACTTTGTCCCACTGGGTTTTCCTTGTAAGGTTTTTAATGAGGCAGCCTATATGCATATTGTTAGAGATGTGTACTTTTTTTTCTTCACTAGTTTTTTTTTTCACTGGATTTTTTCTAGTAAGGTTTTAACGAGGCACATTATCTATAAATCAGACATTCAAGGAGTAGCATTATAAATATATTACCATATATATAGTGAATGTCTGCTTTACCATATATGAATATCAATTTATGGAAAAGTTAGAAACCCCAAGGTTAGTTTTCCCTATAAATAAAGGGGTTTTACCTTCATTGTAACTCACTTATCAAGAATCCCTCAAGAGATGAAATAAGAATTACTCTCTCTATTATCTCTACTCTTCTTCTTCATTCTTTAGTTATTTCATAACAAAAATAAATTTATATACACGTTTGAAAAAAAAAAGATAAATTCCTCTTTGCTGAGGTTTTGGTTTATTTAATTTTTGTAAATAATCTATTAAAAAAATTAAAATCTATCATATTTAGATGTTTTTCTTTTGGATGAAAAGTTTTAGAGTTCAATAAAAAAGTTTAATTTTTTTTTATTAATATCCTTTTTTTAATCCTCCTTAGAGATTGATTGCTCCTTAAGAAGGTCAATTTTTCAAGCTATTATTCTGTAGCGCATGATATATAATCTTTTCTTAAAAAATTTATTTAGTTCATCGTTTCTTTTGTTTTAAAATTTTTAATATGATTTCGAAAGAATTTCGTATTGATCATCCAATTCAATTTCTTTTAGAAATAAGAGATTATGATTATTACTGTTTTAAGTTATTATGTATGTTTTCAACAAGAATTTATATGAACTTAACATTTTTCACTTAAGAATCATATTTACATTAAACTTCTATTAAAATTTTTAAAAAAATGAAGGATCGTGATGCTTGATTTTAAAGACTTAATAAATAATAGATCTGAAAGATAGAGTTTTGCCAGAAATAAAAGTTTAAGTACAATCATACTAATTGTTAACTTAACTTTTGTTGTAATTTCATTCAATATAAAATAATCTTTGTCTACTAAATAATTCAATTTTATAGGGTCTAAATTTTTTATCTATTATTTTCTTAATATTTAATATTTTGAAATTAATTGAATTAAATTATTAAATATTAATTTTAAATAAGGAGAGGGTCCACGTGCGAGGCACGTGTGTTTGAACTTCCAAAATAAAAAGGAGGAAGTAATTTACAATAGTTAAGATAAAAATATGAATGAATTATTTTTTATTAACTGATACCCTCTGTTGCTTCAATTATTTTTACAATCAATTTGATTATTTTTTAAAATTAAATTGAATTAAAATAATATAATATTTTTAATTTAAATTTAGATATTCAAAAATTAAATGAAACATACTACTTCCTCTGTTAAAAAAATTGATCTATTTTGACTTTACATCGAGTTTAAAAAATAAAAAAAATTAAATCTTGTGGTATTAAATTAAAGTTATGTCAAATGTGTCAGGATGTTCTTAAATTTTGTGGTCTTAGACATGTAGTATGTAAGTTAGAATTAAAGTGTTGCCAAAAAAATTATTCTTTTTTAAATGGATTAAAACGAAAAGTAACTTGTTCTTTTTTAAATGGAAGGAGTATAAGTTACAATCCTTAAACGGATTAAAAATAAAAATTGATCCTTTTTTAAGCGGAAGGGATATACGTTACAATCCTTCTCAGATTAATTTGTGACAAAATACATTTAAAATATTGGTTAAAGTTCAAATGATTTGACTCTTGAGAAATGAAATGTGGCAAGTAAAAAAAAATAAAGAAATCAATTTATATTGTCATGTAAAAATATATTTATATTTGTTGAGTTATATAAGTATCAAGTATGTGCATGTTTAAATATTTTTTGATGTTATATAAGTATTAGGTAGAGATGGCCCGTGCTCGTTGTAAGATTTTGCGAGCTTGCGTTACATAGATAAGATAGATAATATGTATTATATATATGGTTGGCAAGCATTTGTTTCCATTGTGGCTGGATTGTTTACATTAAATATGTACATCCTATACTAAATATTAGATATTTACATCTGATGCCATTCGTGTAGTGCGGTGTTTTGACTTCTCTGTAGTGAGTCAACGCTTGACAAAAAGTATCTGTAGAAAATTGAAATAAGAACAAACTTTTAGAGTGTAAAATAAAGTAGTGTAGTGTAGTAATAATTTATGTTGTACCTGCTGCTATTCAAAAAGCAGGAAACAGAAGTATTCGACATCAACATTTGCAACAGTTGAGTAGAGAAAAGAGTAGCGTCAACCATATTTCAAAAAGATGGTACATATATCACTACTAAAGAAAGAAAAAAGTGGTACAATGAGTTATGTACAGGATTAGATGAATATCTCACACATAATATAAAACTTTTATCTATGGTCATAGAGTAAGCTATCGCTAATCCATGTAATCCCAAAGCTTTAGCAGAATCACATTTCAAATGGCAAGTAAACAAGTAGATATGGGCAGTTGACACAAAGCTCTCTTCTTTAGCTACTTTGAATGGCATACTTGAACTCTAACATATGTGTTGGACTAAGGACTAATTCATTATTTTCTGTGGTTAGAAGGAGTTTTAAGGAAAAAAAGGTCACAAGGACCATTTGAATTTTATTCTATTATATTGATGACACTAAAAGTGAACAAGGCAGACCTAAAATCATGTAGTAAAGTTGTCCCAAATAACCTATAATCTCTAGAGTCAATGTTGACCAACTTAGAATAGACAATATATGTTTTTATTGGCAGATTTTTGATCTTGGGTGTATTTATACGCCTAAGCATCATAATTTATCCATATTTTAGCTATGTTTAGAGAACAAAGTGCCTAGTTTCTTATGTTTTTACTCTACTTCTATGTAATAGAGCTAACCGATGTGATTAGCATGATTTAAGGTATTAATGAGGTAGATGAAGACATTATGGGATTATGGAATGCGGATGACATATGACACAAGAGAGAGTAGCAACCTGGACCAAATGTGGCGCCTAGAAACTACAATCTGGACCAAATGTGGCGCCTAGAAACTATGTCCAAGACTAGTTGTCATTTATAATTAGTTCAGGGACCTAGAATGCAATTATGAGAGAAAGGATTATTAAAAGGCTTAATCCTAAATTTTTAAGCAGGATTCATTATTCTATAGTTTTTGAAAGGAGAGTGGCGGCTTAGCTTGAGGTCTCTTTTGTTTTCAACATTCGCACACCAAGATCGTCTTCTAGTTTTTGGTATGATGAATATATTTATGATTCTTTTCATTTTATTCATGAGTAGCTAAGTTTATTAGTTAGGGTTATGGAAGCCTTGTAGCATACAATCTATTACTTTGAGTTTTGAATTCATTATGCATTGACTTGTTTACATCATACTCTCTTCGTTTATTTTGAATTCTCGTGGTTGCAAACATAGAGGGTATGCCTTAAAATACAACTTATTCGAAAGAAAGGTTGATGTTCGAAAAAGAGAGTAGTGACAAGAAAATAGGATTTCCAACCCCTATTTCATATGTTAATGCCTTAACAGGATTAACTACTTGGAGATTTCGTATTGTTTTTGGTAAATACTTTTGATTTGAGAGAACTAAAGTGAATTAGTCCTTGATGGTTGAGAAACACTAGGATTATGTTATTAAATACAATATGTTTCTCTGTAAGCATGATGCATGTATAAATTCATAAAGCCCAGAGTTAGAAAGTATTGAACATTACAAGGTGGACATAACCCTAGCTTGCTCATTTCCTGAATTTGAATACTACTACACTTATTTCATCTTGTTAAACTGAAACCATTAATTTGTGAACTGAATCAAATCCCCCCTATTTATTTTACGGAAACGAACGATTAAAAGTCAACTAATCTACATACAACTTAATTAGCATCATATTCCTTGTGGGATTCGACCCCAACCTAGTTGGGTTATATATTGGACGTATCAATTTTCATAAAGCAACAATAAATTAATGTGTAGTTAAATAATCAATCATCAATCAATCAAATTAATAACCAAGTATGCCATAGGAAAAAATGAATGATCTATTTCTCAGATAATCATGCAACGAATTGTTACAATCAAGACTCCAAAGCAGAGAAGGGATGACAAGACGAATCACTCAATATGATAAAAGGAATAGGAATGGTTAGCTGTATCAATCAAATAGGATAAGAATGCAAAAACTTTGTCAGTTAACAGTTTGCAACTGTAAAAAATTCATCCTATAAGTGAAAACAGAACTTTATTTGGCTGAACATCATTTTAACTAATAAGCTGCTTAGACTGAAAACAAGATGCCATGCTTAATGATATATTTTTCTTAATATTCACAAGTTGTGAATTTACAGATGCCAATAATGCTACAAGCAATTTCCAAATGTCTGAAAATAGAAAGAAGAGGATGAAATGCATAGAAAGCTCTCATTATAGCTCCAAGAGGATCCCAATTATGTTTGAATGATTAGAAAGATAATAAAATATGGGGATATCTATGGATCAAAACAAATTTCATATGAATCCTAATACGATCTAATCCTCTTATTTCTTAGAAGTTTCCGTTTCCTACGATCTGTATCGAGAAGGTAAATGAGCACATGAGCTTTCATATTTTAGTCCTTAGTTTTGAATATTCTCATTTATATTTTAAAAAATAAAAGATCATAAATTTACACTACTACATCAACATCCTGATCCAACTTGTTACATAGACTATAAGTGTCATTTTTTAAAACTAAAGACGATGAGAATAACTAAATAGAATTTAATCTTAATAGATAGCAACTCCAATAGAAGCATATTCAGAGTCATTCTATGGAACTGTTATTTCTTCAAATTGATTTAGTGTTATGAATACCCAAATAGTCCATGAAATAAACATTTGTGTAAAATAAAATTACTTCTAAATTAGTAGGTAAAGATGGATCAAATAATATGTATGAATCATTCTCTTTGTAAAATATGAATATAAGAAATATTTTAAAAGATAATTTTTAAAAAAAAATTAGTCCGTTGATGGATATAGCAACTTCTTGATGTCCTAGTGTTAACTTGTTGCTTGTGAAGACTGCCCAAAATGGAGATACAAAATGTGAAGATAGAGAAAGATGAAGGGTAAATTACTTCTCCTTAATTCACTGTTTTAAGTCCTATGCTTAGGCTAAACATCTAAAGATAATTTGAAGTCAAATGTTGTTGTTTTCAACTATTACAAGTTCAACTTGGTGAGCAAACCCTAAAAAGCGTATAGGCTACTGTGCAGTGATGTAAAGGTATATATAGTTTATTGAAAAGATGAGAGACGTGTAGAGAAGATATATTTCATTCTTCCTTTGTCATAATCTGTTTAAGCTTGTGTTTGCTACTTTCTGGGGTAGCTATTGTAGTGATCTACAATGATGGATTATTAGTGATATCTTTGTCGATGATTGACAAGATGAAGAATTTCGCTGAAGACGTATTCTAATTTTTTGCGTACAACCTCTTTACTTAGAGAGTAAGTGTCTTTCCCAACAGTTTGTGTTGCACTGATGAGTGTTGTGAAAATTGTTTCCAAAACATGACAGAAAATAATAAAAGGAAACTTTTTTAAGCATGAACCAAAAAGTTACGGTGTACTATTTTGTAACTAATATTTTACCTTGGTGAAACGTATGCCATAAGTTTCTGCTGCGGTGAGAGATAATAGCTCTTCTCTAATTTGATCTAAAATTATTACTGTGCAGAACTAGTATAATCTAGAATGGTAAATTCAAATTGACATATGTTATAGTTGTAAAAGTTAATGCATGTGAAAAATAATTTAATTCACCAGTTGTATGTATAGATCATTATCAAATCATAAATAGATATTCGATAAAATGAAGAAATATATATACCTAGGTGTAAGATAGGTTAATCGACGATAAATTGTGCAATAAATTTTTTATGAGACCAGTTCCTTGAAAAGTGTTGCTTGTAGCTGGAACAGAGTAAGATGGAAAATCATTGATTTAACAACTGAGTTTGGACATGAAATATTTGGCCCTTGACATGTGTGTGAAAGGATAAATTTTATTATAATTTCAAGTAACAAAGTAAATTTAGGAGGTATATAATGAATATATTGAAGATTGTTCATGGATTTTGGCAATAGGTATGATGTGTTCTTCAATTGTAACAAACAGAAGAGAGCTTGTAACTGTTGTGCTTTTTGTTGTGTATGAGTTAAGCATTGATTCTATTTTTTTCGCTTTGCATGTAATTTAAAATGTTAAACTTTATTTTTGTGTGAGTATATCTATCCATAATAAGAGGTGTATCTTGAATATCATGTCTTCTATTCGACGACCTGTGGATATGGAGGATTGATATGGATTGTTGTACCAAATCTATTCACCAAGCCTATATGTCATTGAGTAATACGTGTTAATTTGAGTACTATATGTTTTATCAAGGACATATTGTAAATATGTGTATCATTTACCTAAAGCTGAAGAGGATTTTGGATTGCCCACTTTTTTGGCAAGGATTACTGAAAATTCTTCAAGTTGTTTCACATGTGTGAAAAGTTTATATCCATACAGGTCTATGAATTCCTCCCAGAGGGTCAACTTTGTTGGTTTTTTCCTGTGCAAATGTTAAAAATATAGTTAGTCAATAAATAAAATATGCGAGTAAATGAAAAGAAAGAATTATACAATTTACTAATAGGGGTAAGCTAAGTATGTCAATGAATACATCTAGTTCTTATTGTTATAACCTTTACACCTAACTTGTTTTTCAACTTCGAAGAAAAATTTCCAGTTTTGAAAAGTTGAAAGCAAAAGAGAACTTATTAATGATCGATGCTAATGAACTCTTGGATTCAACTCTCCTTTGTGGCATATGAAAGAGGGATACCATTTATGACAATGAAAATGATATCTTACAACAAATTAAGAGTTGTTAGTAAGTTAGAATAACTATTAAAGAGTTGATAGCTTCTGCTTGAGCTAGATTCTACTTGAGTTTCCTGTAGAGAAATTGATAAAGTTGGTAAATAATCAATGTTGTATTTTTGACATTCTCTTCCAGTAAAAAAACAAAGAGAAATAGCTATGGTAAGAAGATTATAATGGAAGTGAGGTATAGGCAAAGTATGCAGCCAAGAATAGTGCAACTAAAAGATCAATGAACCATACCAAAAAATTCAACACTTTGAGATATATAATCTATTTTTCTCTTCTGGTGAGATATATAATCTATTTTTCTCTTCTAATTCATGTCATAACGTGCTCTAGTAGTTGAGTAATAATTCCAACACTGTATATATACTTAAGATTTCTCCAGTCGTCCTTTGGTGTTCTACTGATCTATTATTTTCCTCAAAACTTGTAAATTTGCATGCCATGATAGCCTGCCCTTTTTTCTACTTCAAAATAAAGATCATTATCAAACAAGTTCCTATGTGTTAATGTAGTATTTCCTTCATCTTAATTTATGTGGCAGAATCAGTTTCTATTATTTAAGCATCCCGTTTGGTGTATTACAAGTCCTGTATATATTACTAGGGTCTATTGCATACACAAACCTAAATAAATGTATAACATCTACTGTGAAGATGACACATGTTCCTAGTGAGCTGGTATCAAACTCGTTTTTTAAATATGATTTTTTAAAAGCTATTTCTCAACTTATCATGAACTTTGCTTTTCTTTTGATTTTTTCTTCTTTTGTTATAGTATTAGTTTCGTTTAGTGTAACAGCCTAGGTACTCAAGTAATCTAACTTTTTTAGTAGTTACTAAGGAAATGAAAGAGAATTACCATCACATTTAGTCACTCAATTAATCACACATCAATCCCAAAGTAGTTCAGATATAGCTTTCATCCTCATCTCATTGTAACTAAAAAATCTATAGTAATAAATTAGTCCTTTTTATTTTTGTTTGTTTCCTTCATAAAATCGCATATGTAACTCAAACACTGTAAAGATCAACAAAAAACTTTGGACTTGCTCAGGAAAATCAGATAGCCAAAACTAACATTATTGACCTTAAATGAGCTAGGGAAGCCTTTTGGTCTAATATAATGGATCCCTAATAGCTTTGGCAATAAATATTACATCTATCTACTTATGATAATCTAGTATAGTCGGTCCCTAGTAGGTAGTATCATAACTAACTCAAAAATAAAAATCAAACGGTTGAACTACCTCAAACCATCAAAAACACTATTCAGGTTCAAACTTTCAGTGAAAAAAATATTCAAAGAGATTAGCAGTTAACTACATTATTTATTATGAAAAGGCAACTACTATTACCTTAAGCTCCTTAGGAACTTTATCAATACTGTCCATGGTGAGAGGATTTCTCTCATTTTCAATTACTGTTTCTCTAACAATATTCATACAACAAATATGAAAGTACTGGATGTGGAATATATTTATTCAAAAGGGCCAGATACTCAACCTTTTATATATATCTAGGAGTCCCTATTTTTCTAGCAAAAGATCTCAGCAATTGATTGTGAAATCCATGCGAAGAAGCCAAGTGGGAAAGCTAAATACAGGGGACAAGAAACTTATCATATGCAGGAGGGATCTAACTGATTAACTCTGTACTTTTTACATATACATTCTTATTGAGGTTCTATGTTTCTACCACTAAGAAAGTTTATGTAAGAAATAAATTCTTAATCCAAGAGTTTCCTACGGGATGGAGCAGAACATACAAATAAAGAACCACTAATAGCATGGAACTCATCACGACCCAAATCAGGGTCTGGTTGTGATGGGTATCTCATATCTCACGTGGATCGGAGATCACCCCCTTCACCTAACCAAACCAAACACAACATCCCCCAAGGTCATATGAATTCTGAACTTGTAATAAGATAGCATGAAACAAACTTAAAAAAATTCAAACCATGTGTATAATCGATGAACGGTGACCGGCCAAACAATCGACCAACATCACTAATATCAACAGTAATCCAATTAAAGCTTTCTAAAAAAAGAACCAAAATCAGTCTTGATCCAAACAAGTTCCCAACTCTGATAGATGGCAATGACAATGAAAATGATAATTTTAATGATAATAAAAGAAACTATCAAGTCAAATATAAGAATAAAAGATGGTAAAATTCCTAAGACTTCTAAGGAATGGAAGCTAACCACTTCACCAAAACTCAACGGACCAACGAACCGAGCCAACCAACCTAACTCTATATAGGAAAAGTAGAAGTAGCTCTAGTACCTGCATCGCGCAGGGATACAATGGTCGGATATGGTTAGTAGCATGTAACTCAGGTATAAGGATAACATAATTCCATGGTTAATGGGGTGAACACTAGCGTGTAACTCAGGTATAAGGACTCTCTTAGCATAGGCTTTCAGCCATTTCTTCCTATAGTAAGTGGAAGTCATAAATCCTATCCATCTTGCTCAAACCCTTTGCACGAGTCAGAAAACAGTCTACTTATGGCATCGGAACCACTAATGCCGTATCTCTCGGTGAGAAGGAATCAAGGAAAGAAGAGAAACTTCTTCCTTCTTTGATCTTCTGCCCCGGAAATTGGAAACATAAAAGTAGGCTGTGGGATTGATTCTTTTCCTTCTTTCAGGCAAAATAAGCGTCTGCCAGCGGTCAGAGTGTCAATTTGTACTCATGATTGCACATCGCCGTCTAAGCGTGCTTGCTTTGCGCACTGGCACAGCTGAATTCGAATCCGCTGGCTTAGATGAGTGGCTCTTGGCTTACTGAGAAGGGCTTTCTGTAACTATGAAATGAGAATTGTTGATGATCTCAGGCAACTTTCGTTGATGAAACTGACAATTTAACACTTAGAGATTGAGCTACTCAGTCTTGCTTCCATGGATATCTTAAACAAGTTTGCTTACCCATCGTTATCTGGCGGGAAGTGAGCCACCTAGCCTACCTTCTCTCTTTCTCTTAAGCAATTTCATGTCACCTTAACTCTGCCCTTGGGAAACTTTTCTCCCTTAAGGTAGCATTCATAGTTTTGAGTCAATGTTTTGAGTCAACAAGACTTTGATTTTCTCCATCGCCTCTGAAGTTTAGGTCAAAATCAGAACTGGAATTTGAAATCCAGTAGGAAAAAGAAATGCAGACTTTTTCTTGACTTTTGAATCTATTAGAAAGAGAGTCTCTAAAGCCTTTGCTTTCGACCCTACTAGGATAGGACTTATATATATATATATCACATGTCGGGATAGGAAACAAAGCTTAACATGTGCTTTAAAACTTTAGCCTATATTGTCTAGCTCAATCGTCATAAAATAAGAAGGCACCCATAGGCTATATGGTCCCAACTCTCCCTCAGCTAGTAGGGCCCCAATGCGTGTGGCCACATGAATCAGAGGGTATACACATGCATTATGGAGGACTCAAACTACTTGGCATATCAAGGTGAAATGAGCACCAAATCATGTAAAATAATGTAGAGGACTCGAACCTCCCGATCATATGGTAAAAATAATAAGGGGGCTCGATCTACCCGATCATATAGACCCCTGCATTGGCTACAGCAGTTTCCAGTATTGGTCTCTCAGACCTGTACTTTTACGATTCAGCTACACAACCCTCATTAAAGCCCAATTAAAGTAATTATCACACAATCCCATTTATTAAACCACAATACATTTTTATGAATACATTATTGGTATCGTCATAGCAACTACACTTGCCAGGTAACATCAACATTCCACACCAATTATCTTTACTTGGGGAAATTCCCAACCCCCTTGGTTTAATTTTTACATTATCTTGGGGAATTACCGATGTGGCATGGAAACACGACACTTTCAATGCTTAAAAGTGTAAATTTATACATGACCTTAGGATATTTTGTTGGATATGATGCCCTTTGGTGTGAATTGCAGGTAAAATAGGTTTACAATTGTATTTGAATGAAAAGAGAAGAAAAGACCTAAAAAAGACCAACTCTGATCAGTATATGAGTCAGCTCCTAAGTCATAACCATTTGATACGATTCATGAGTTGAATCATATAAATAACAGAACCAAAAGCAAACCCGAGGATGTAAGTGTAAGGAAGATACGAATCAAGTATACTAGTTGTAAGCCAAGATACAAGTTGTACAAGACAGTCGTAACCATAAAAAAATCTAAGCTGACATCCAGGAGTTGAAGTAGAAAAAGTATACAAGATGAAAGTCTGAGTATAACTCATATAGGGATGTCGTATACAAACTAGTATGTAAGACTTAGAAAGACTCAAGTCTCACATGGATACGAGTGAAGTACATGAGTCGTACCCTCGGTTATGACTCGTATGAAAAATTCATATACTGAATAAAAAGTTAAATCTTGAAAAGATCAGACAATGGAATCAATACGAGAGGGTAAGGTACGACTCATATTGAGCCTATACGAGGGAAGATCGAGTCGTACCGACTGCTGACATTACTTTACCTTTTCTATTTTTATTAGGATTTTTGGTTATTTTTGAGATACTATAAATACCTAGGGTTTATCTTTTATTAGGTTATGTTCTATTACACATTCTTACATACTTTTACATATTATTACAATTCTATTACAATTGTTCTTGAGATTTTAGGGTTTATTCAATTAAAGACTTTGGAGTTTATTCTTCTTATTCTTGTGTAATTGATTTTATGTGTTCTTCAATTATAATCATGGTTTCTTGCACAAAAATGAGTGGCTAATCTCCTTAGGTAGGGTTGTAGGAACCTTGGCGGATTAGCTACATAGAGGAAGTGTGAGCCTCAATTGTTCTAGGTTTTTACATGTATCTTAATTTTCTTTGCAATAATTAATCTCAAGTATCGTCCGTACCATGAGATAGCCTGTATTCGCACTCATCCCCACAAAGGAGTTTGTGATTAGGAAAAGAAGTTAAGACAGTGATTTGGGACTTCTACCTCAACCTTTTTGTCCCCACATCTCATCTAATGACTTTATACTACCCCGATGAGTAAATTGCGGTCTTAGCAAGGAGAAATAAGGAAACACCCCTAGACTTACCTAATAAAGGGTGAAATTTATTTTCAAGCTTACCCGATAGTTGATAAGACTTATCTTGTAGACTTTGCATGTAGAGCAATAGAACAGTTGGGTTGATCACAAGAAATTTATAGAGTTGAGAATCCAGGGGGGACACAAACCTAGTGTTCATCTCATATTGTTTACAGCTCAAAATCACTTAAGACTTGGTTACTATTTGTGATTGATTACAAAATCACGCCATTTACTTTTCTGTACTGCTCATGGATTACATCAAGGCAAGCAATTGTTCACGTTTTCCCTATGGGATCGATCCCAACCTAGTTGGGTTATTATATTTGTAATTGACTGTATTATACTTCTAATTGGAGTGTAGTTTTGGTCGACATCAGTTACACAACTCCATAAGGTTCCATTCAATATCATAATGCAATAGTTCAAGAATAGTTCAATTCCCACATTTCTCATAATTCAAACTAATTTCATAATATGGGATTGGGGTCATAACCACTTCAAAAGTCACAAGTTTGGGAAATCATAATCCCTAGTTCATTCACTATTCCCATGCATCAAATTAACTTTAAAACCAATATTTAAACCTAAACCATGCAGGGACAAACATGAAATATCTCATAAACAATAGTTATAAAAAACCCATAACCCATGTTCTTAAAACCACCTTAATACCATAAGAAAAATACTTTAAAACTTATGTTTTTAGCAATTTTATAATTAGGAAAGAGTAACATGCCTGAAATACCAAGTTTAGCAGAAGGATTTCAACCCTTTAGCCCTTGGATGACCACTTCTTAGAAACCTTAAGTATGTCTGCTTGAGAAAATTTGAGAAAACTTTTGAAGTGTCTTAGTACGTTAAGAATAAAATATCAACCCCTTAAGTGCTCTATGGAAGTGGGGTTTTAATTGGGTAAGGAGAAAATTTTCCAAAGTGCCCATAAATTAAAAGCTAAAATTTAGTCATCAATGTCTGTCGGTCACCATACGGCTCATTTAGACTCATCACAACTCATCATACTGAGTTGTAGCCAAGAAATTTCTCAGGACACCCATACACTGTTGACCTTACGAATAAACGGTTCCACTTGTTATGGGACCCTACGACTCATAAGTCCAGTCGTAGTCAACATAGATCCCAATTGGGTAAACACTGGACACCCTACGATTTGCACCCAATGACTCATAAAAAGTCCTTATAACTCATAGTGAGTCATTCGTACTCAGAGCAAAAATTTGCCATATACTTATTAATTTGGTTACGATAGGGTCCTCAAGACCCGTCAAGTCTCCATGCAACTCATGTCCCCAATTTGTACTCAGGACAGTAACTCAAGCACCATTTGTTGGACATTTTACGACTTAGGTCACCTGACCTATCAAGACACCCTACGACTCGTAAGGTGAGTTTTAGCCAAGACAATAAGGATAAAATTTCAAAAAACTTCTAAGGACCAAAAACTCAGGGCATTACATACTCCTCCCCTTAGGATCATTAGTCCTCAAATAACAGGACAAGGCATTTATTAGCATGATTTGACTTCACACGCAATCACACTTGCACCTAACAATCACTAGTACTATGATCCAATTGTTGAATCTGAAGGGTGTATTTTTGGGTGCAGCTAAGGATGATGCAAACATGCACCCTACAAATTTTCTTAGGATCAGTATAAATTATAATATTCCAGGGGTTAATTAGGAAGCATTGAGATTAAGGTTGTTTCCATTTTCTTTGACTGGTGAAACATTACTATGGATAGGGGAACTTCCAAGAGGATCTATCACTACTTGGAATGAGTTGAAGACAGAGTTTCTAAGCAGATTCTTCCCTCCTGCATAGATTTTATAGTTGAAGGATGAAATTTACAACTTCATACAGCTACCTGCAGAGTCTATGTATAAGGCATGGTTTTTATTCAAGAAAAAACTGAGCTTGGTACCAAATCATAGAATCAGAGGATCTAACTTGTCTGAGTTCTTCTATCGATCATT